>NW_007729332.1:215533-245163 GCF_000696425.1 Galeopterus variegatus
GTGGGATCTGAACCCTCGGCGGGAGTGCCGCTGCGCTTCCCAAGCGGCGCACTGTAGCAGTGCGCCACCGGGCCGGCCCCTTTTTTTTTTTTTTTTAAAGATGACCGGTAAGGGGATCTTAACCCTTGACTTGGTGTTGTCAGCACCACGCTCAGCCAGTGAGCGAACCGGCCGTCCCTATGTGGGATCCGAACCCGGGGCCTTGGTGTTATCAGCACCGCACTCTCCGGAGTGAGCCACGGGCTGGCCCGACAATTTTTTTTTTTTAACAGAGTAAATAAATACCAATCCAGCTAATATGAGGTTAGGGCAGCACTGTCAGGGCCATATGCAAATGGTTGGCATTTGGGGAACCCTGGCACATTCTGCAATGCCGTGTGAATACAATTCCTTTCTCAGGCCAATCCACGTGCACACCAAATCCTCTTGGTTCTGCAATGTACAGGGCCCTGAGACACGAGGAGGCCTCCAGAACAGCTGAACTGCTTAACCGGCTCCTTGCTTTCTGTGCTTTGAGTAGCTGATGAGCTATTTCACAAAGCCCTTGCTTACTCATCTTTATAGTTTACTGTCAAGTATCAGACTGCAAATTAAAACATGACAATTGTCAGGAATGTTTTGTCTTGAGATTTAAAATGTTATTGTTCTCACTAATGACCAAACAAAGCTTTTTCACTCAGAAGCACATCGAGAACACGCTGTATGTTGCCTATTCCTGATGCTCCTGTGGGTGACATCACCTGCCTGTTTAAAAACCCTCTTTCCCTTTTCTTTTATTCCCCAGGATTTTTCTGGGCAAGATTTGACAGTGAAAAGGTGCAAAATAAGCCTAGAGCCTTGACATCGGAAATTACTGGGAGACAAATGAGGTCCATTCGTCTGTCCAGCTGTCTGTCTGTCTTGTGCATGCCCCTGTGCATGCACTCAGACTCTGAACAGAGAACCAGGTTGCACTCTTGATTTATTTGTGCTCACTGTATTTCTCTAAAGCACATTTTTTTAAAGGGTGGAAATTGGTATTTTTATCTCTCTCCTGGATGGGATACTTTCTTACTATCTATAATAGTTTAGAAATACGTTCTAACAACTCAGATGAGGCGGTAAAAAATAAATCTTTCCTCTGGCCTTGGAGTTGCCCAAGAGACTGTGAACAAATGAGGGCCTCACAGCAAGGCCAGGAGAGGCCTTGAGCCTCTTCACGAGCCACAACTTCATGAGCCCTGAGGCTGTCCTAGCCCACATGGCATCCTCTCCATGGGCAGGCAGGGGAGGCTCAAGGCAGGGCATCCCACAGTCAGCCTCGGTGTGGAGAATGAGGGGATGAGGGAGACCCGCCTTGTGCAGAGGCAGGTGCACTGACAGAGGCTTGTAGGGGTCATGGCAAATGGCATCTGCTTAGATTCCACAGCAAAATATGCTCCAAGTTTGAGGAACATAGACTGGGCAGCAGGAAAGCCATCCAGCTTTGTTCTCTAAGAGATTTCGAGCACTTCTACCTGTTCCAGTGGCGAATGTCATGCTGGAAACTTCTCCCACCTTCTTTTCTCCCCATGGCTCAGCCCTTTGAGGTTTTGCTCTCTGCCACCCCAAAGTCTGAGCGCCCCACAGCAGCCCTGGCATCTGTTATCTGTTGACCTCCTGATGTGACTCAGCTCTTGGGCTCCTGTCTCTTCTTTGCCTGTGGTCTCCGCGCCCCTCCAGTGCTCAGAAGCCTAGGAAGGAAGACACCACAGCTCACAGGGGCAGGAGTCTCCAAGTCCTGGGAAGACGGAGAATAGAGGGTTGGAGCAGAAAGTGGTTTTTCTTGGGAGCTTGTCCTTTAATTTATGTCACTGTTGGAATTTGGGGGAACATATTCACCTCATAAATGTACCTTATGGTATTTGATGTCAGTCATAATAACAGTCACTGGAATATTCTACAGCAGCGTAGCTTGAGTTAAACTTCACGGACCTAGCCTATCTGCTGCGTCACTCACCTGAAGCAATTCCAGCACACGACACTCTGAAGGACCTGCCTTGTTTGGGAATCTACACAGTGGTGGGTGGACTGACAGAATCCACAAGAATCACCCTACCTCGTGTCCACAAAGCAAAGCCACGCCTTCAGACCACTGCTGGAAGGGAGTTGGGAAGGTTGTATGGAGGGGCCATACGGGTTTACAGGACACTATTGACAGCGACAAGGGATGCTCCTCATAATTAAGCTGGGACAACAGGACTGTCCCAGGCAAATTGGGAAGCATGGTCACTAATTTTAAGTCACAGGATCCCTGCCTATCTCATTCAGAATCTTTTTTTCTGCAATAGATTAATTTTGTGAAGTTGGACTTACACAAACTAGGACTTATTTAGGTTGCATGCAATGCAGTAGGAATGAAGAGAGGTAGGCTTCCAGAAAATCCATCTAAAAGGGTATGGGGATGGGGGTGGGGATTTATTGCTCATTGGAATGGAACTATATGGAAAGATATTGGCAATGTAATACAGAGCCAGAAATGTGACATGGCTGAAATGCAGGAATATTTCACTATAAACTGCTTCTCTTTCAAAATCTAGTCATCCCAAGGGCAGCCATTTTGGGCTACTTTGTCTACTACTGATTAAAACGTGAGCGAGCTGCTCATAGGACGCTGGTTTGGGGGTGAGGAGACAAAGCAGGTGAGGAGATGGGCCCTGCACATGAGAAAGCAAGCTTCTCCGGGGGGGCTGTGAGCAAGTGGCTGCACACCTCCAAGCTTCAGGACCTCATGTGTAAGTGGCAGGGGTCACAGCTGGAGCCTAAACTGCATCTCCTGTAGGATGCAGGCACCAACTCTAGTTCAAACTATGTCCCTAGTAGATTCAGGTCTATCTGGGGATAATTAGAGGATGGGGGGCAATTCTCTAGGGGGCTCTAGTGGGATGATTAAGGAGTCATGAGTTGGTTTCAGGTGCAGAGAGTCTGTCAGTCAAATGTTCCCAACTGATACAGCCCATCAGGGAGGCGAATTTAGATGACTGCTTCTCTTTATAAGAACACCAACCCCATGGCAGTATGGAGAATGGATGTGACGGAGAAGGGGCCAGAGGAAAGGAGACCAGTGTGGCTTCCTCCACATCTCTTCTAGGCACCAGGTTGGCTCTGGGCTCTGGCCATGGCTGTGATCTCACCAATTATTTCTTCCTTAAGCCAATCGATGTGAGCCAAGTACTGTTCCAGGTGTTGGGGATAGAAAACATGGGGCAAAATCCTCATCATCAAGAAAATTTTAATACTGGGAGCTACAAAGGTGAATCAATAAGGATTACCAAGTGTGAGAAACACTAGAGTAAAGAAGCACACAGCACTTTGCACCCTGGCTGAGGGGCCCCTAAGTCAGGTGGTTCCAGGAAGACGTCCTGTGCATGCTCCTGACCTGAGATTTGGAGGACTGGTAGGAGGGAGTAAGGGAACAATGGAAGATCAGCCCCAGTGGCGCAGAACCTCGGCACATGGGGTAGCTGGAAGTGGTTCCATAGATCTGGGGTGAAGGCCCCTGTGAGGGGGAGGCAATGAGACCAAAGAGCAGTTGCTGGGGAAACCGTAAGAGGCTGTATGTCCTGATGCAACATGTTTGGATGGATGGGAAGTCCATCTGTACTAGCCTGGATTCTCCAGAGGAGAATAGATAGATAGACAGATAGACTGACTTTCTCATGATCTAGAGATATCTCCATACCCATCTATCTATGTATTTACCTAGAGAGATTTACTATAAGGTATTGACTCATACAGTTATGGAGGCTGAGAAGTTCAATATCTGCAGCTGGCAAGCTGGGGAGCCAGGACAGCATTGGTGTAGTTCCAGTTTGAGTCCAAAGGCCTGACAACCAGGAGAGCTAATGGTATAAGTTCTAGTTCAAGTCCAAGTCCAGAGGCAGGAGAAGATTGCTGTCCCCGCTCTAAGTCAGGCAGAGAGAAAGAAATCTCCCTTACTCAGGCTTTTATTCTATTCAGGCCTTCAATGGCCTTTACTCAGTCTACTGACTCAAATGTTAATCTCGTCCAGAAACACCATCACAGGTTCACCCAGAAATAATGTTTAACCAAATATCTGAGAATCCTTTGGCCCACTCAAGTTGACACATAAAATTAAACATCACACCAACCAAATCTGAAGAATTTGAAGCAGTGACAAATGAGACCAGATTTCTTGGCAAAAACTTTTGAAGGAAGAAAACTTATAAAGAGACCATTGCTGCACTTTAGGACCCAACTCTTAGAGTATGACAGTAGAGATGGAGAGGAAGACACGAGTTGGAGGGTACAGTCTTTGGGATTAAGCATGGAAACAGGACATGGAAGATGGCACTGATGCCTCCTCTTTCAAGACTGGCAGGGCTGGGGGAGTCACTGAGAGAGCAAGGGCAGGAGCAGGCTCAGGAGAAAGATGGCGGGTTCTATGTGGAGAATGTGAAACCGGGCCGTCCAAGTGGGGATGGCTGGTAGGCAGTTGGGTATATGGGTCTGCATTTGGGGATGGGGATATAAATTTGGGATTTATCTGCTTCTTAATGGTACATGAAGCCATGGGTTTGGATGAGTGGAGTCCCTAGAGAGTGGGGGATGTGGTGTGAGAGGAGCAGGAGGTGAAGGATGGAGCGTTGAGCCTCACTGAGGGTTAAGGTAGAGGAAAGGAAGAGAAGCCCATTGGAGATAATGAGTGAGCAGGAGGTCAGCTGGGGAGACGCATCACAGTGTCAGACAGACACAGAAGTCAAGAAAAGCATGTTTGCTAAATGTCACCAAGAAGTAGGATTACCTTATAAAGGGTTGAGTGTATTAACACAAATAGAGATAAGTCTTAGTGGTAGAGCCAGGTGAAGGGCCCCACAGACCACAGTGAGCTGAGGAATAAATGGGAGGTAGGAAATGAAGACACGAAGTAGTGACTTGTCTTTCAAGAAGCTTCCTAGTGAGAGGAAGAAGGGGGAGAACGACATCTGGAGGGAGGAAGTGTTTGTTTTTAATTGAGAGAGACTTGATAAGGTCAGTCTGATGATGGGGAAAGCCAGAAGAGAGGGACTGATCAATGCAGCAGGTCCCTGAAGAGATGGAAAATGGTGGAGCCAAAGGCCTGGAGAAGAAGGGATCAGCCTTGTAAAGGGGCAGGGACCAGAGTGCTGCTGAGACTGAAGGGCAGTTGCAGAGCATATGCCAAGTCAGGAACCACGAGGGTCTACGATTCCATCCAATGTGCAAGTTCACCAAATCGCCATCACATTTCATGAATACTGGCAGAAAACATGGGCTTCTGGGTCAGAGATAAAAAACAGTGTTTTATTCTCCACAACAGCAGTAGGCAAAGTAACATACAGCTGGGGCTAGGGCTAGATTAAATTTGCTAAAATTTTGTTAAAGATTTGTGTGTGTGTCTCTAATGAAAAGGGATATCAACCCTTAGTTTTCTTTCTCTTGTAATGTCTTGGTCTCATTTTTTTTTTAGTTGGGATAATGTCAGCCTCATTTAATGAATTGGGAAGTGTTCCATGCTCTTTTATATTCTGGAAGAGCTTTTATAGAATTGGTATTATTTTTTCTTTAATGTTTGGCAAATATCACCAGTGAAGCCATAGGGGCCTGGAGTTTTTCTTTATGGGAAGATTTTTAACTACAGATTCAATTTATTTAATAGAGATTGGGCTATAGATTCAACACAATTTCAATCAAAATCCCAACAGGATGTTTCTGGTAGAGATTCACAAGTTGAGAATAAAATTTAGATGCAAATGGAAAGGACCTACAATAGTCAGAATAATCTTCAGAAAGAAAAAAGTTGGAGCATTCTCACCATGTGATTTCAAGTGCTGCTATAAAGCCAAAGCAATCAAGCCTATGAGACATAAGTCAACAGAATAGAGTCCAGTAATAGGTACACACATACACGGTCAGATGATTTTTCAGTGAAGGCGCCATGGTAATTCACTAGAGAAAGAAGCCTAGTCAATAAACAATGCTGGCAACAACTGAACATTCATATGTAAAAACAAATAAATAAAAAGCCAAAAAAATCTTGACTCTCACACCATTTACAGAAATCAACTTGAAATTGATCATAGATCTAAATTTAAATTTTTAAACTATAAAAATGCTAGAAGAAAATATGAGAGACTGGGAGAAATATTTATGGCATGCATATCTGATAAAGAACTTAATCCAGAATACGTAAAGAACTCTTATAATAAGATAAAAAGTACACGCAAAAAATGGCCAAAAGATTTGAAGAGACACTTCACCAATGAAGTGAAGTAAACATGAAAAGATGCTCAGCATCATTAGTCATTAGGGAGGTGAGGTATACTACATACTGACTGTCATGGATGAAAGACCCAAAAACTTGACAATATGAAGTGCTGGTGAGAATGTGTAACAACTGGAACTCACAAACATTGCTCGTGAGAGTGAGAAAATAGCACCACACAGAGGAAAACTGTCGGGCCTCCCTGAGCCAGAGGCCGACAAAACCGAGCGGGAAGAGACCCCGGTCCAGCCGGGGATCCCTTGTGGGGCTGAGCGGGATGATGAGTGTCGCTGGCACGGCCCTTCCCCCCCAGGACCTTCCTCCCCGGGGGCCGAGAAAGAACACCACCGAGCCAGGAGAGTGGTCAAAGCCGGAACTCCGTTTATTTGCAGGGCGGCACAGCTTATATAGGGAAAAAGGGCAGGGCGGGTTTTGATATGAGAGATCAAGCAAAGAGCCAATAAGAAGGGCTTAAAAGGATAGGGTGAGGTGGTGGGGAGGCTTTACGCGAATACGGAACTAAAGTTGCTGAATCACTGGGACCCGGAAGGGCGAGGCTGGCAGCTACGTGCCGTTGAGCGCTAGTGAAATGGTGGCCGCGGAGCGCATGAACTGGCGCCTGTGCGCGTCAGGGCACATGCGCGCAAAGTTATGCCCAACAGAAAACATTTTCAAAATGTTAAACACACACTTATTATAATACCTAGTGATTTCAATCCTAGGTATTTTACCGGAGAAATGAAAACTTATGTTCCCACAAAGTCTTATACTCAAAAGTCAGGTACTTGTATTCATAATAGCCTAAAATTGAAGACAACTGAAATGTCCATTCAAAGATGAATGGATAAACTAATTGTGATACATTCACACAGTGGAATACTACTCAGCACTAGGAAGTAAGGAACTACTGGTACGTATAAAGCATGGAGGAATCTCAGAAGCATTATGCTAAGTGAAAGAAGCAAAACACGTAAGGCTAAACACCATGATTCCACTTACATGGCATTCAGGAAAGGGCAATACTATACAGTTGGAGAAGGGGGCATGGGACTGACTACAAAGTGACACGAGGGAATTTCTGAAGTGATGGATGTGATGGTGGTTGTATAACTGTGTACACTTGTCAAAAGTCATCAAATTGTACAATGAAGAAGGCAGAATTTTACTGTATGTAAATTACACCCCAATACACCTGACACAAAAGGAAAACATTGCTGAAGAAATTAAGGGATTTCCAAATAAGTGGAGAGAGATATGATGCTTGTGAAATGGAAAACTCAATGTGATTAAATTGCCAGTGTTCCCCTAATAGACGTAACAAGCGTAGGTTGTATTCTAAGTGTAGAAGGAAGGCATGAGAGGGCTTTAACCAGCTATTTACCACCTCTGTTTTGTGCAGAATGCATTGTTCAGTTGTAGAGAGAAAGCAAGGATCTCATTCAGAAAGCTTCCACAGGTGATGCTGAAGGTGGCTTGGGTTAAGAGGGTAGCAGTGAACGTACAAGTGACTGGGTCCCAGACAGGTTTTGAAGACGCAGCCAACAGGACTTGTGGACTGATTGGTCTCTAGTAATTTCAGAGGCTTAAGCCCATCTGGAGCTATGTGTCCAGAGCTCCTTGAGACCCGGGACTCTCTTCTACTCTTCTCCCTCTCTAGCAGTGGCTTATTCCCTAACAAGCACAGTGCAGCAGGGCTCTGTAGGCACCTGGATACCCAGGGCTCCTTTGCTCATGGGTCCTTCTTTGACTTTTAAAACAATGGCTACCATTTCAGTCTTCACTCAAAGAGTTAAACCTGTTCAGAAGTCCAGTGCTCCCATTGTCAGAATTATATCGTCACGTGCACGTAATGATGTTTTAGTCAACGATGGACCACATTTAAGGCTGTGGTTCCATAAGATCATAAAGGAGTTGAAAAATTCCTATTACCTTGTGACGTCATAGCCATCACAATGTCTTAATGCAACGCATCACTGGTGTAGGAGCAACAGGTTATACCACAGATCCTCGGTGTGTAGTAGGCTATACCAGCTAGGTTGTATAGGTATATTCTATGCTGTTCTCACAGTGATGAAACCGCCTAATGACACATTTCTCAGAACGTCCTCAGAACGTATCTCCATCCTTAATTGACACGAGTGTATATTCATGTACAATTTTCTCCCAAGAAACTCTGAGAAGTCCAATAGAGGATGGAGCCACTGTTCTGATCCCAACCACACCTTCTCCTGATAACCCTGCTCCTGTCTCCACGGCGGGTCCCCTGCAGCAGTGCCAAGAAGGTGCAGCAACTTCCCATGTTCAGGAGCCAGCTCACAGCAATGCCTGGGGGCTACCATGGAGGTCCTGGTGGAGAGTGACAGGGCAGGAGGGCAGGAGCTGCTAAAGGCTGAAGCACCACACACACAGCTTTCCTTTCAAAATTGATGGAATTCCCTTAGATTGTGGTGCCCGAAGTGCTCCTGTCAGGTGTGGTGGAGCTCTCTGCTTTGCACCTGTGGCCTGGGGTCAGACTCAGCAGGGTGCTGCAAGGCGGTCTGCAGGCTACACAGTCCTTGCTCTGAGATCTGAGTTCCACCGGGAGCCTGGTGGCCTGAGAGAGCAGGTAGTGGGTGTAGGTGAGCCCCAGCCCCAGGGGGCAGCCCTAGAGATGCCCAGGTTTGGGAGACTTTAGTCCTGGTACAGCCTCAACTGACAGGATGACCTCACTGTGTGCCTGTACCTGTTTCCAGGGTGACAGGAGTGTAAGGAGCAAGTACCAATCTACTGTTATTTCTCCCTTTGCATGAAAAAGCAGGTGATGCCTCCTGGAGACCCATGATATCACCTTCACAGCACTGGCCATGGCCTGTAATAATCTTGTTTCTCTTTTTGTTCACTTGTTTATAGTCTATCTCCACTACTGGAATGCAAAATGCCTTATCTGCCTTATTCACCATTGCCCTGCAAAACAGTGGTGTGGTAGACAGAATTCTAAGGTGGTCCCCAAGATACCTAGCTCCTGATGTGGACACCGCTTCTCCCAGTTATTCAAGCAAGCACCCATCCAGGTGCTGCTGTGAAGGGATTTTGCAGATTTAATTAAAGTACCAAATGAGCTGACCTTAAAATAAGGGCCCGACATAATCACAGGAACCCTCCAGAGCAGAGGGTTTTCTCCAGCCAGTTTATGTGGGTTTCTGTCACGGTGGACCTTGCAGAGGGTGGGGGACAGTCACAGGACTCCTGCCAGCCAGCATCTACACACTAACCACTTTTTTCTTCTTTTTCCTCCTTTACCACTCAAGCTCAGAGTTGGGAAGCATTGCCCTTGCTCTTTTTTCAAAAAAAATTTTTGTTTTAGTTTCCTGATTGCCTTCAAGGCCCAGGTTTTTAAAACTTAGAGGTTTTCCCCAAGTTTCTGCCCTGATAACCCTTCTGCGAGGCAAAGACTCTCAAGCTGTCCAGCCGCTGTCTGACGGGGAGATGGAGCAGGGGTGACGAGAGATGCTGGGAGTGGGAAGAAGCACCCAGCAGTAGTTTGGAGACAGTCACCCCACTAGAGTATCCAGCCCACATGACACAGTCCCCAGCATCGAGCAGGTGCATGCTGACTGTAGGGCCCTGCTTCCCGGCAGACCATTTCCCATCTGAATTGCTCCCGGATGGGACACGATCTGCTTCTCCACCACCGTGTGCCTCCCACCCCCAGGCTCCTCTTCCAGCTCATTGTCCTCCCTCCTCCCATTCTTGTCCTGCCGGTGGCTCCCACATGGGCCCCGCACAGGACTCGTACCCAAGAATACGGGTCAGCTGGGAGAGTCTTCTCACCACTGGACTCACTGCTACCACCGTCTTTCTTGACTTGACCATTAATCTTGTACAATTTCTGCTAAATTCTGGGCTCCAGTTCTTATATGTGTCCCCTGAATAAATCTGAACAAAGCCCTGAGGAAAAGTACAGATCTCAAGATGAATCAAACCTGATTGCCTTTCCTGAGGACATCAGTTTGTTAACGTCACCTGGCTTCTTTCAGACTGAACGATCCCTGTCAGCATCCACTCGTTCACCAGGAACAAAACTCCACTCAGTCCTTGCAGTCTTGCCCAGGGGGAAGCCACACGCTGCTCTGGCTAGATGCCACTTCTTGAGGACTTCATTTGTGAATCCAATCTTTCCTCTTCAGAATTCTCCATCAGTCCTGAAATTCTGAGACATGAATTTTGTATACAGCACAGGTTTGAAATTTGAAAAACTAAATTAATTTCTTTGAAGGTTATTATTCAAGGATTATTCTATATTTAGCAACTCTTCCAACCTGGGGTGGACGGCTGCTGCGGAGTAGTCTTCTGGAATTGTTGAGCTGCAGTAGTGTGGTTTTCTTACCAAGGTGATTTCTACATATTCATGGAAGATTATTCTCCTCTTGATTCTTTGGGAAATGGTAATGTAGTCTCAGCTCAGGAAGGCATCAGGACATTTGTGAGGCTGCAGAATGCTATGTCACCCAAGCAGCCAGCCATTTGTAGTCTTTCTTTTTCAAAGTCAAGTTACTTTGCTAGGGAAGGGAGACCCCCTTGCATTCCTCTGTTAGGGTACGGAAGCCACCAGAACAGCCAGAGAGGAGGACAGAGCTTTTTAAAAAAAAAAAAAAAAAAAAAAAAAAATTAGGTTCAAGGGGAACATGGAGACTAAAGTTGCTCCGCCAGGGCCTGGGGGTCTCATTCATCACAGGAGATGGTCTTTGAGTTTCTGCTCCTCAGACCCCCTGAGTACCTGGTATGAAACAGTGAACTTAAAACTAGCAGAGAAAAAAAGTAGCAGGAAATGGGAAGAGGGATTTGCTCCCCAAGAGACAAACATGTTCAGGAAGTGCACAAATAATCCAAGCTTCCTGCTTGAAGCAATGATGTCACGTACTTCTCCTACCGTGGACTGTACAAACAGCAGAGGGAAGGACAGAGAGGAGAGAGCACTGAGAATACTAGGTCATGGTCATGAATTTGGAGGAGAGTGGGAATCAGGGAAATGGCTCCAGCCTGGTGAGTAGTGAGATTGTGTGTGAACTCCTGGGAGAGGGAAGGGGGTAAGACTTTTGGCCTGTAGAACATCCGGCTTTCTTTGAACACCCCCCAGCTCTGATCCTCAGGACACAACACTGATTCCACTCTGGCCCCAAAATCTCCATCTACAGCCTGATCAAATGAGATTCTCACCAGGCATGCTGTGAAGAGTCTTTGGGTAAACACTACTTTGAAAACATGGTGGCCAGGCAAGGCCTCTTGACCTTTGTGGCTTTGGTTTCCCTCGATCTCTCCCTCTCGTCCGTCTATTCATCCCTCTGCAGTGCTGCGATCAATGCTGCAGTTCTCAGTTGGTGTCAGCCTTCAGGATCTGTATGTCCTCACAGTTGGCCTGTCTTCCTTAGGTGTAGATTTGATGCCTCTGGGTTGGCCTCACAGCCACTAAGCAAGTATAGGGTGGAGGCAAGGGTGATTCTGAGGTAGAATAGTAGTTTTCCCCTACCCCAAAATTAAAATTACTAAAATAGCTAAGAACAGCCTTAATAGGTATTGCTGTCTTGTCCCAAACTTCCAGGTTCCTTTAACACACCTAGAAATCCACAGAAGGGTCCAGAACATTCTCCATAGCCTCCTCCTCTTTCCCAGCAGCCTCTTTCTGTTTTGAAATTGGAGGAACCAGCCACATTAGTCCATGCTGACTTTCCAGGGAAAATAAAGGGGCTCAGGCTACAGTGCTGCTAGGTTTTACTCAAATCAACTTCCCTAGGTTTCCATAAAGTATTTGCATTTGTAATGGGCTGAATTAGCCTTATCTGGTCATCACTTATATCAGTTCTCTCTCAGTTGCCCCCCAAACCTACTGCCAGGCTTGGGTCAAGCTAACCACCTGGAGGATTCAAGACATCAGGAAACAAATGAGCAACCTGATGCTTTTTATCTGATGACTGACTGTTGCAATCATTACTAAATTTAGCACTATATTTTTTCCTTAGGACTGAACAAGGTCTGATCAGCTTGACTTAGTAGGGTACATTACAGACCTTTATAATTAGCACCATTCCTTGTAAAGGCAGCATTTTCGAAGGAAAGTTGTTTGTGTATTTTGACTCACTCCGAGCACCTGCAATAGTCAGACCAGGAGACCTGAGACTTCACAAAAAGAAAAAGACTGGTTAAGATGGCCTAAAGCTATGCTCAGGAATAAGTTTTACACATTCTCTCTCTCTCTCACACACACACACACACACACACACGCGCGCGCAATTTGTGAAAGACACAGTGATATGCTGATATGAACACCAACTTCCTTACAGAAAGGAAACGTAGGAGCCAAGAAGAGTATGTATTTAGGCTCACTCCGGGTTTGTTTTCCTTCTGCTCTGCAAGCTCTGCTGGTTGACTTCTATGTGTCCCTGCTGCTCTGTCTCCACCTGGACGCTTGACCACTAATGAGAATGCATACTGACTCCAAATGCACTTGAATCCCTTAAGTGCTAACTTCAAAGGAGGCTTTGCACCCTCCCATACACCCTGCCAGGGACTGATACTAGTCCCCACACGCCCTAGACTCAGGGTTGTTTCTCCCCTCTGAGGTCATGCAGAAAAGTCTGTACTATTTAGTCAGTTAGCTTGTTTTTTTAAAGCAACCTTCCTTTTTTGGATCTGAGCTAAAAATGATTTTGACATTGGGCAGATTTTCGTCACCCTGAAGCAGTATCGATTAACAACCTCCCACCGCTATCTCCCCTGTGTGATCAGGAGGTTGTTTCAGAAACTCCAAATGTAGTGGTGTAAACAAGACAGCAGTTTGTTTTTCTCTCACATATAAGTCTGGAATTAGATGGACCAGAGCTTGCATGAGGCCTCAGGCGAGCAGGGCCCGAGGCCCACTCCATCCTCCTGCTCAGCTGTGTGTATCTTCCACCACCAAGGCCACCAGCCTGGCAGTCGTGTTCACGTTTGTCACAGAGGAGGACAGGCAGGGATAAGGGCATGCCCTGTTCTCAGAGACGGCAGGCACCATTCTGCTTAGAACTTCTCCATTCTGGAAGAATTCTGTCACGTGGCCACGCCAGCTTCAAGGAGGTGGCAAATGCAGTCTGTTTTTCTGGGAGATCCTGTATCTGACTTAAAAAAAAAACTGGGGGTTTCTATCATAATAGGAGGAGGAATGGATATTGATATTTTTGAGAACAGCAGTGTCTGCTACAGAACCTCCATTTCATTCCTCTCAGCACACGTATTTCTACATTAGCACGTTAAATTATCTTTAATCTCTATTTTGCCCAATTCCATCCCAGAGGCTGCCAACAGACTCCAACACTTCAGACTAATTTGGATCAAAATTTCTTGAAACGTCCCTCAGTGGCTAGCGTCACATTTTCTTTTTTTTTCTTTTTTCTTCCTTTTTTTGTCTTTTTTCGTGTCCGGCAACGGATCGCAACCCTCAGTGTCGCGCCCGTACCAGACTGGGACCGGCAACAGGATCGCAACCCTCAGTGTTGCACCTGCACCTCGCTCAGCCAGTGAGCGGGAACCGGTCTGTATGTGGGATCCGAACCCTCGGCAGGAGCGCCACCGCGCTCCCAAGCGGCGCACTGTAGCAGTGCGCCACCGGGCCGGCCCTAGCGTCACATTTTCTACTGGAAGCCCACCGGGCTTTCTTAATCAGATGACAGCACTAGATTCTTAGTTTGTAATGTCTTTAGTCTCTCAGCAGACAGACTGAGACAGACAGACAGACAGACAGACAGACAGACAGACACACACACACACACACACACACGCTCCCAAATTTCTCATCTTTCCATTCATCCAGAAAAAAATATAACCACAGATGCTGTTTGTTGCTAGAACCCCTGTGGCTTTCTTTTTCAACCAGAAGGTAGTAATTTTCCAATCTCCTGTTTAAAAAGAGACAAGGGCCCTCCTCCAGACAAGAATTACCAGAGCTGTATGCGTTGACATCTTTGTGCTACCTAAAAATACCTTCCTGTTCTTTTTAAGGAAAACTTCTTTTTAATCATAAAGGTAATAGATAAAACATGGGGAAAATGGTTAAAAGAAAAATGTATGTAATATACATATTATCTATAAACCCATTACTCACAAATAATGCTGTCAGTGGGAAAATTTCCTTCCAGCCTTTTTTCAAATGAGAGTAATTTAATAAAATATACACATGTTTTTATTTGACATTATTTCCTAACATTTTTCATATTTCTACATTAGTTTTCAATAAGACCATTATTTTAATAACTGCATAATGGAGAAGATATATCATAATTTATGTAATAGCTCTCTGTTGCTGATATGTAGGTTCTCTTTCTTTCCCTGAGATAATAAAAATGGGAACTCTTTATTTATAAGGAGTTTACTCAGGATCACAGGGATTCAGAATTTTATTTTTTAAATAGATATTTTAAAACTAGTTTGTTTTTATTATACAGTACATTCACAAGTTTAAAAATAAAGCTAACCATTAGAATAGGACATAAAATGAATAAAATGCTCTCTCTCCAGTGTTGTGTTTCTGTTTTTATTCCTCTGGTGACCTTTCATCACAACTTTAAACAATATTTATGTGACATTAAATATTTACATCTATGAGTTGACGACTCCTGAATTTATATTGTCCTCTTGAGTGGGAATTCTATGTGCATCAGGGTCTAATGGATTTCTTTTTACTTACTTTCTCTAGCTTTTTTAACGTGCCCCGGCTCATACTCAACTCTCTCTGCCTCTTGTTTCCAATGCTATTAATCTTCTGGACTCCTTTACTTGTGTATTTCTGGAATACCACCTTAAATAATTTTTCAAATGAATGTATGGGGAAAATGGTACACTTCACAAAGGTTAATGCCCACCCACTACAAATACACACACACACACACACACACACACACACACTCTCTTGATTGATAGTTTGCCTGGGCACAGACCACTAGGACTAAGTTCATTTTTCCTCAGGACTCTGCAGATGATCTTGTAAAGATGCATCTAACATTGGTGCTGACAACTCTGATGTGACAACACCCTGATTCTTCTTTTTCCTTAAATCCAAAGGTCTCACTTGGCAGCAGGGTGTCTCAGCCTCAGCAATATTGACATTTTGGGTCCAATAATTCTTTGTTGAGGGGGTCTGCCTCGTGTTGAATGTCCCCCCATAATTTGGTCCCCACTTTGACAATATAAAGAAGGTGGGAAGTCCTATTACGGTAATTGAAAGGTGGGGATTAGATTGTAGGACCATGCCCAAATGAATGGATTAAAAATGGTGGTTGGGATGTGGTTCTGAGGTCTTTAAAAGAGTCTCTCTCTTCCTCTGCTCCACCATTTTCACAATGTGATACTCTGCTGTCACTGTTGCCACCACCAAGGCCCTCACCAGCTATACTCCTTGAACTTTGGACTTCTAGCATCAGAAATTGTAAGCAGTAAATTTTGTTTCTTAAAAATTACACAGTTCCAGGTATTTTGTTATAAGTAACAGAAAAAGACTAATACAGGGTCTATCCTGTGTATCGTGAAATGTTTAACAACACCCCTGTCCTCAACCCAGGAGATGACAGGAGCACCCTCTTCAATCATGCCAACCAAAAATATCTCCAGACATTGTCAAATGTCCCCTAGGGAGAGAAATTGCCCTCGATTGAGAACACTGCTTTACAGCAGAGGGGAAGCAGGGCTGGGGCTGTGCCAGGCTGAATAATGGTTCCCCAAAGGTGTCCACATCCTAATCCCTGGAACTGTGAATATATTACTTTATATGGCAAAAGAGACTTTGTGATTAAGAATTTTGAGATGGGGAAATTATTCTGGATTAGCTGGTGGCCCCAACATAGCTACAAGGGTCCTTATAAGACAGAGGCAATTTGGTGACAAAAGCAGAAGGACAGACAGAAGGCAATGTGATAGCAAAGCAGTGTAGCACTGAAGATGCCGTGTCACTGGCCTGAAGCTGGAGGAAGATACCATGAGCTGAATAATGCAAGCAGGCCCTGGAGGCTGGCAAGGTCACAGATTCACCTCCAGAGCCCCCAGAAGGAACACAGCCATGAGGACTCGTTGTGGACTTCTGACTCCCTGAACTATAAGGTAAAAATTATTGTTGTTTTAAGCCACTAAGTTTGTGTTAATTTGTTACAAGGCAACAGGAAATCAACAAAGGGTTCATGACCACAGAATCCACTGATTGTATCGACATGCTGTACCACAAAGTGTCAGCTTGAAGGCGACATTGTGAAAGGCTGGTGACAGACTTTGGACATGTTGTTCCCCCCAGACTCATGCAGAAATCTGATCCCCAATGTGGCAGTGTTGGAAACTGCTTAAGTCATGGGGACAGATCCCTCATGAATGGATTAATGCTCTCCCTGGGGGAGGGGGCATTAATGAGTGAGTTCTCGCTCTATTAGTTCCCACGAGAGCTCGTTGCTTAAAAGGCCCTGGCACCTGCTCTCTCTCTCTCTTGCTTCCTCTCACCATGTGATCTGCTTGTACCCACCAGCTGCCTGCCACTTTCTGCCATGAGTAGAAGCAGCCTGAGGCCCGCACCAGATGTAGCTGTCCCAGAATTGTAAGCCAAATAAACCTCTGTTCTTTATAAATTACCCAGCCTCGGGTATTCTGTTATAGCAACACAAAACGGACTAATACAGTTGGGGTACAGGCCTCCAGCATGTGGTATGTGCATTGGATCCAATAGTTCATATGGTGCACTGTCTCTAGCAGGAAGAATATGTGGTCCAAGAACCAAGAGGTAGAAATAGGAGTGGTCCTACTCACCGTCACTCCTAGTGACTAACTGGGAAACTTTGTGCTTCCTATGCCTGCAACTCTGGGTTCTGCAGGGTAATATGTTCTGGTCCCCAAAGGGGGCACACTCTCTCTGGAGGACATGGAAAGAGTCCTATTGAAATATTAGCTACAGCTGCCACTTAGGTACTTCAAGCTTCTGTGTCCAGCGGCCAACAGGCAAGAAAAGGAGGCACTATATTGGCAGGAGTAGCTTGCCGTATCATCTGCAGGGGGTTCCTGTTACACAGTGGGCAGGGAGGAATTCCTATGGCGGCCAGGGGATTCTACTGGGCACCTCTTTGCACTTCACCTAATTGTGAGTGTATATGGACAGGCAGAGCTACCCCAGACTGAGAAGAACAAAGCTTCCAGCATGAAGACTGGGGTCACACCCGTAAGCCCTGAGGCCAGCAGAGGAGCATGCACAGGTGAGAAGAGCTCTGATTGGAAGAGAGTGTTGGTGAGTATTCATTGTGTCCCCAAGACCAACTGCAGGAGCACAGCTATCATCTGTCAACCCTCTCTCTTCTGGTTCCTCTCATGAAAAGAGGCCCATGGGGGTCCTGCTGTCCAAACTTATAGAGAGTGGATCTGGGTGGCTTAAGGAGCAGCCTGTGGTGGACACTGGGATGAACCACCCAGAGTCCCCACCAGGGAAGGACCTGCTGCCCAGCTGTGGGGCCGTGGTGGGCAGACAGCTCCAGCTGTGTCCTCTGGGTGCACCTCCGCTATGGAGAGTCACCTCTCCTGAGGTTACGTCCTTCCTGGTAGCCCTCTGCCAGTGGCTAAATGAAGCAGGGGCATCAAGGCCTACCCACCTCAGCCCAACGTGGACATTCTGAGAGGTGACACTCACAGCTGGGCAAGCGAATAGGATGAGATGTCCAAGTGGGTCACGCGGGTCCCACACATATTCTTCCCTAACCCACTGGAGGTCAGCATCTTCCTCAGCCCAGTCGCGCTCCTGTGCACTCGCCCTCACAAGGGCTCATCCCTAATAGTTACCTTGCGGCCCAAGCTCGATCTCCGTGTCTGCTTCCAGAGAACCCAGCTTGTGAGGAAAACATTTGCCCACAACAAAACCTGTATAAGGATGTTCATAGCAACCTTGTTCCTAAGAGTCAAAATCTGAAAACAATCTCAATGTCCTTAAACAAATCATGATAAACCACTTGTGGCATGTTCATAAAATAGAATACTACTCAGTAATGAAATGAAACAATCACTGACGCATACAGCAGCATGGAGGAATTTCAAAAACATTTCCAACATTTTGTTGAGCAAAAGGAGCATGATACAGGAAGAATACATACTGCACGAATTCATTCAAAAGAAGTCCAAGGACAGGCCAAATTCATCTGTGGTGACAGAAATCATGAAGTGGTTACCTGTGGGGAGGGGCATAGTGACTGGAAGGGGTACCGGGTAAGTTTCTGAGCTGTGCCAGATCTCATTTGGTGTGCGGGTTACCTGACTGTAAACCACTGCCAAATCACTGAAAAGTTGGTATCTGTGGATCCTATTGTATGTAACTTGTACCTCACACATGAAAACATATGTTAAATAGAATGGGAATGTATTTGATTATCATGTTAGTATATGACTATGAAAGAAGAAACAGATCACCGTACCTAGCAAATACAACCACAGTTTAATAACTGATAACAGAGCTAATCACGGTGCGTTAGAGCACAGATGAGGGTCTTTAACCCCTGGTGGTGCAGAGAGGCAGGGGGTTGTAGGTGACATTTGAGCTGGGTCTGAAAGGAGCAGAGGGCGTTAGCCGGGCAGAGACTGGGCAGACCACATTCCCAGAAGGGTGAAGAGCAGCACAAACACGTGCAGTCCCCAAATCCACCCTCACAGCCAGGAGCCTCTGAGCGGAGCTGTGCGATGGGGCCTGATGAAGAGGAGGGAATGAGATGAGGAGAAAAGGAAGGGAGGGTGCACTCTAGAGAGGGTGCTGTGTTCTAGGACGAGGGAACAGAATTTATCCTGTCGGTCACAGGGAACATGTTCATCGGGACTTGGTCGGTTGCAGATGACAGCAGACTCATCATTCCCTCCTCTCCTCCCCCCTTCCTTCTCTCTTCCCCCCTCCCTCCTTTTCTCCCTGTCTTGGCTCAGATTTCCTTGGTCTGGGAGTCATTACCAGGTAGTTGATTCTTAAGTGATGGATCATTGGAGATTAGTGATCCCAGAGAGAAGTAAATGCCGCTTTCCTCATAGCTCCAGCTTAAATCCCCAGAGAACACCTGGATTAGCCCCGCTGGGGTTGGCAGGGCGTCCCTGACCCAGTCGGTGGGATGGAGTCACCTGGGGCAGGCCTGGGTCGCGTGCCCATGCCTTGAGCTGGGAAGGAGGAGGGGATGCTTGCTTAAAATGATGCTGAGAAGCAAAAAGGTGTTTCCTCCACGGGGAACTACCGAAGGGATGAATGATAGTTTTAGAATGATGGCTGCTGGCAGCGGTGGAGAGAGTGGAGGGGAGGGAGGGAAATGCAGCTGGAAAGACGGGGCGGGAAGTCTTAGGAAGTCCCGGCACAGCTGACGAGGGCTGTGAGGCCGCAGGGGACTGTGGCACTGAAGAGACGTTTGGGAAGAGGGTTAGCAGTATGTGAAGGCTGTGTGAGTGTGGGGACAGGAGTGGGGCTGTCAGGCTGATTTCTAATTTGGGGGAGGGTGTCCCCTTGCTGAGCCACAGCAGACAGAACTTTTCCAAGCCCCCTGCAGCATTTTAGAGCCCAAACCACCAGGAGCCAAGAGAAAACACATCTGATAAAACAAAGAGAAGTAAAGAGGGTCTCAAGAGCTCTGGAGGATTTTTCCTCCCTTCTCACATTCTTGTAAATTTTCTAATATAAATGTAAGTTTTTTAGCAAGAAAAAGGGGAGGGGCTCTGCCTAACTGAATCAGCATGTATTAACTATGNGCTGATTTCTAATTTGGGGGAGGGTGTCCCCTTGCTGAGCCACAGCAGACAGAACTTTTCCAAGCCCCCTGCAGCATTTTAGAGCCCAAACCACCAGGAGCCAAGAGAAAACAGAGTCACCTGGGGCAGGCCTGGGTCGCGTGCCCATGCCTTGAGCTGGGAAGGAGGAGGGGATGCTTGCTTAAAATGATGCTGAGAAGCAAAAAGGTGTTTCCTCCACGGGGAACTACCGAAGGGATGAATGATAGTTTTAGAATGATGGCTGCTGGCAGCGGTGGAGAGAGTGGAGGGGAGGGAGGGAAATGCAGCTGGAAAGACGGGGCGGGAAGTCTTAGGAAGTCCCGGCACAGCTGACGAGGGCTGTGAGGCCGCAGGGGACCGTGGCACTGAAGAGACGTTTGGGAAGAGGGTTAGCAGTATGTGAAGGCTGTGTGAGTGTGGGGACAGGAGTGGGGCTGTCAGGCTGATTTCTAATTTGGGGGAGGGTGTCCCCTTGCTGAGCCACAGCAGACAGAACTTTTCCCAGCCCCCTGCAGCATTTTAGAGCCCAAACCACCAGGAGCCAAGAGAAAACACATCTGATAAAACAAAGAGAAGTAAAGAGGGTCTCAAGAGCTCTGGAGGATTTTTCCTCCCTTCTCACATTCTTGTAAATTTTCTAATATAAATGTAAGTTTTTTAGCAAGAAAAAGGGGAGGGGCTCTGCCTAACTGAATCAGCATGTATTAACTATGCATTAGTGGAGAGTATTCCACATTCATTGCAGTCCCCACAATAAGTCTTTGAGGGGAAGGCAAGTGTGGAATATAATGTTTCATGATAGTAATAAAATCTATTAAAGAAAAAGAGACCTCAGCACCACTCTTGTAAAGTACTTGACAAACTGTCACAGGGGGTTGACGAACAGCCAGTCTCTGTGTCCAAACACCACGCATGTGCAGAGACGGGGTCCAGGCCACAGTGGGCCAGACAGTACCTGTAGGACAGGAAAGGCCTGGGATTGAGAACTAGAGGCTTTTCCAGAAATATATTCTTCAACCTTTCTGCAACTCAGGTTTCTTATCTACAAGACAAGGCTAATGATACCAGTCTCACATTGTAGTCGTGTACATTAAATAAGATAATGCATGTAAATAGCTGGCCATAAGTAATTTCCAGTGACGGGGTATTGCTTTTGGCTTTCTATTTTCGTAAAATGGGGACTGTTCCAAGGGCTTCTACTTTCCTTCTCTAAAAAATGAACCTTGCTCCACAGGACAGACAGCCAACATGAAGATTCTGCTTATTGCTAATTTCATCTTTTCTAACTACACACTCTAGAGCCCAGGAAGTAGGATGGACCCATCAGACACACTGCGAGATGAATGTGGACCAAAACATGAACTTGTACCAAAACATCATTTTCAGCTGATCTCCACGTTCTGACTGGTAGACCGCAGTGGCATTCTAAGATCCCAAGACCAGTAACTTACTAGATGGCCGGGCACATCCTCTTCCTGTGCACAGTTATCCTAGTGAATGGCTGCAGGTCCCTAAGGAGAAGGCTAGGAGGGAGAGTTACAGGACATTGTTGTAATTTTGTCACCGGGTCCTTGCTCAAGGGTATGTCACATCTCTTCACTCAGGGAGATCCGGATCTGTGAATCATCTCAGACCTAGGAATTGGTGAGGGGCCTTGACGTTCTCTCTGATGACTCAAGCCAGCCTCCTTCTCAAAAGGTACAGAGTTTTTCTAGCTACACAACTCAAGCAGTGCCTTAGTGGACTGCCCATCCATCTCAGTCCTAGGTGGCCACTGTGACCAACTGGCCACCAACAAAGGTCTCCAGAAGTCAAACTTCTGAGATGCCCTCTGGCCATCTGCCTATGACAGAAACCACACCAACCTCACCTCTGGCAGGTAAGGGCTGCTCCTGGGTCCTTACCAGCTGGAATCTAAATATCCACATTGAAATAGAGGAGACTATTTCAATGGCAGCATCTACCACCCTCATTCAGGCCCTCAGAGGACAGCCACCTCTATACTTTTCAAAGACGTGAGCTGTCAGAGCTCAGATTACCTAGAAACAGAACCCGAACAGAGTTTACTTATGAAAATAATGTACTGGGGAGCGTTCCCAGGAAGGGCAGCATCTACCACCCTCATTCAGGCCCTCAGAGGACAGCCACCTCTATACTTTTCAAAGATGTGAGCTGTCAGAGCTCAGATTACCTAGAAACAGAACCCGAACAGAGTTTACTTATGAAAATAATGTACTGGGGAGCGTTCCCAGGAGAAGGGGAGTGCAAGAAGCAGGATAGAGCAGGGGAACGAAGCTAAGCAGGAGGTGGTCTTGGCTGGGCACTAGTCACAGTCTGGACACCAGAGAGTGCCACACAGAGCTGGCTCCACTTTGAGGCAAGGGGATTGGACTTAGATTCCTGTGTCAGTGTCCGGCCTCTGGCTGCCTTGGGAGAGTGGTGGGAGAGGTGCAGTCTCTCAGGAGAATGGCTCCTGTTGTTATAAGGGGATCCTATGGAGAAGCCAGGAGCCAGCACTCCAAGCAGCTGGACGGTAGTTGTGCCAGCCTGGTGAGGGGAGCCTTGGCATGGCACCAACAGCATCCACCACGGGAACATTCCCTCACCCATGTTTGCTCCATGCTGTGTTGAAGGAGTTTCCTCCAGACCCTTTTAAGAGACAAAGGAGCAAAGGAGCTCCTCTGTGTGTGTGTTTTATGGTAAACTGGGTCACCATATGAAATGTACTTCCTTTTGTGGGTCATAAGAAATGTTTGAAAGCTGCTTGTGTAGGAACGAGACCTATGGAATCTGATGGCTGCTGGGATGTAGGAACTGAGTCAGGAGTGACTCCAGGATCTCAGGCTCCCCCAACTGGGGGGTGGCAGTCACTGAGGTGGGTACAGACACCATCGCATAAGAAAGTGGGATAAACAATGTTCCTCTCTAATCTTAGGTAGACTAATATAGGTTACATGACAGTGTGGTCCTTGAGGGTCCTTGGGACACACCGTGCTCCCCCATGAGGTCTTATGGCAGGAGCGAGTGGGGCTCCTCCGCAGCATTTCCTGCCCTTCAGAAAGGCCTCAGAACTGGGCTTTGAGGTGGGTCCCCTCCCAGGGCCATCCCCCGGTCCGAGGTGCTGCCTGGCTCACTCGTGCAGCACACACTCCGCCAGGGAGGCTGTGGGCGGGTTTAGCGCTGGGATTTCATAACTCACAGCCTGCTCCTGGGGTGATGGATGCCCTCAGCGTAACTCGCCATTGATCTCGGTCCCAGCCGAAGAGTAGAACAGTGGTGGCTGCAGCATTTGCGTGGCACGCTGACAAGTGTCTGCAGCGCGGCGCTGAGGCCCGAGGGGCTGCGCCCGCCCAGCTCAGCATCTGCGTGTCACCCGCGGCTCCATTCCTCCTCCTCCAGCCCCTTTGTAAATTGCCGCTGTCAGCTTCTCCTAACGGAGGCTACTCTCTTCATCAATCACGACCAATGGCCTGTTCCAATGAAAGATTCCCCTTCCCAGCCAGCTGAAGAAAAGAGCCTCAGGGCTGAGAACTCTCTATTTGCTCTGGGGCAGCCGCCAAAACACTGCCCCTCCCAGAGATGGCTGTCTGTGCTTCAGACCCCTGCCCCCAACACGGCCACAGATCTGTCCCTGCCCTGGCGCTGCCTGGGAGCCAGGGCTCATCTCCCTCCTGCAGGCATTTGGTGACCAAACAGAATTCAGATTTGGGTCTCCTTATCGTAGGGGGTCAGAACCACCCAATTTCTAGTCGTAACCAAGACAACAGCTCCTTATATATTTTAGTACTTAATGTATCTATTAAATCTTTCATTCGATCCTTTATGAAATGTGTTAAGCACCTACTTTCTGTGGGCAGGAGACTTCCAAGACAGTTTCACATACATTATCCTGAAGACACAGCATAAGGTTAGGGGAGGAACACCTATGGCCAGGCCGCCCAGAGTCACATTCTGTTCCTGCCACTCCTGGCTGGCTGTACAAGCCTTGGGCAAGTAGGTCTCTTGACCTCAGCCAGATCTTAAACACAGATGTGCTGACTCCAAACCTAATGCTCTTTCTACCTCACTTACATGGTTCTACAGAACTAAGAACGTTCTTTTACCCACATTAATAATTATAAGAAAGCATCCAAAATTTGCCACCCCCCAAATAATTTGACCAGGATGTTTCCATCTCCTCCTTATGGGCAGAATAAATCACCCCCCACCCCAAGTGAAAACTCCCTAGGGGAACATTGCTTGCAAAGGCTGCTGATGCCACTTGCCAGGGGAATGGGGGCAGTGGAAGGGTCACAGTCCTGAGGGCCACCAGGACTCTGGCTATTCCTGTAGGCTGTCCTAGTCCACCTGTGAATAAGTGTACCCTGGAAAAGGTAGGCGCAGAGAGAAAATTGGGAATGGTTTCCCAGGTTGTTGGTGATATACAACAGAGGACAGTCCTTGTCTGCCGGTAACTCACACTGGTGCTGTAACAAAGCAGGACGCACTGCTCCATAGCCAGGGACACCAGTGGCTTGGCTTCTGCCCTCTCTTCTGCTTGGGTAGAAGGGCAGTGTGGAGCCAGGTGGCTCATTTTAACAGAGGTGACTGTTAGGCCAGGGTCACACTGACATAAGACTCCCAGGTCCCCCCAGTTCCTGTGGGTGATCTGCTCCCAGTTCCTGTCCTCCTCAATATCGCCGTTGTCTCCACAGAGCCCAACTCTGTCCTGCTGCACTCTAGCCTAGGCCCCCGTGCTACCCCCTTCCTCTCCAGACTCTCTCAGACACAGTTCCACATAACCCAAAGGCTAGACTCAGCTTCGAGGGCTCCTCCAGGTCACAGCTTTTGGTTCTAGGCCCTGACTTGACAGCCTGCCAGAGATGGGAAGGCTGAGCACCCCTTCCCTCCCCCAGCCCTGGCCCATGAGCTTCCTTGACCCGCAGGAAGGACAAGCTCCTTTCCTCATGTTGGTTCCTACCTAACTGCGCTGAACACAAAATCCAACAGAGCTGGGTTCTGCATATGGCTTCCCTCTGCTGTCCTTAGCCATCCACTTCCCTTCATGCCAGATCTCCTGAGTGACAGCTAAGCAGTCTCTGCGAGCCATCTCAGAGGCATTAATGCGGTGGATTGCCCTCTGACAACAGCTAGCAGTCGCGATACAGGAGCCTCTGTCACAGGATGAGGGGCGTGGGGGTGTTCATGCAAACAGAGAAGCCCAAAATTTTAACCCAGGAGAGGAATGGAAGCTCTCATGTGCACTCAAAATTTGCATTCTACACCATTTTCACATAAAATTTCCTAAGGAATTTTCCAAATAAATTTTTATGTCCCATATTTCTGGAATACTGAATTTGCCAAAAGTGAAACAGCAACAACCAATACAAGAAAAAGGCATCGGCTCCAATTTACACTCACTGCTGGGTCATGCTCACTAAATGTCCTTATGTCTTGTGCTGTGAAGGCTAGATCCGTAGAGAGCAGAGGTTCCTTCACAAGACACCAGAAACACACAGACACGTCTCAGGAGTGAACGTCCAAGCTCTGCACAGGGAACGGGCGTGCCCGTGGAGAGCGTTTGCTTGCTGTGGAAGGCCAGGGAAGCTGGCACGTGTTGTGAAGACAGCCCTCTCTGTGATGTGACTGCTTAGCTCTTCTGTTTCTACTTTCCCCTTGGGGATTTTGGAGGTGGATTTGATGGTGGCCATGGTAAGCAGAGGTGGGGCAAGGTTGCTGTCACAGGGACATGTGTCCATGAGCACAGCTGCAAAACTACACACTCCAAAAGGGCTGAATGCCTGAGAATGTCTCCCCGAGTGCTGGCGAATCACCTCCTCTCTCAGGTCAAAAAAGTACTTGGGCAAACAGTGATGTGGGAAGGGAAATAACTCCCACCTCAAAATTCATAAATGCGGGGCCGGCCCGGTGGCGCACAGCGATAGTGCGCCGCTTGGGAAGCGTGGTGGCGCTCCCGCCGAGGGTTCGGATCCCACATACAGACCGGTTCCCGCTCACTGGCTGAGCGAGGCGCGGGAGCAACACCGAGGGTTGCAATCCCGTTGCCGGTCCCGGTCCGGTACGGGGGCAACACTGAGGGTTGTGATCCGTTGCCGGACATGGAAAAAGACAAAAAAAAAATTCATAAATGCCCAGAACTTTTTAGTCCAGAAATGTTGCAGGTTCTCACCCCTCTCCTGCCCTCTCCCACTTGCGTTCAAATAAGGAGATCCTTTGTGGAATCAATGTCACGCTTGCAATGTTTCATCATGGTTGGCATTAAACCCATAAAGAAACAACCTAGTTAAGTTCCCCCAGACTGACCTATTTATTTATTTATTTATTTTTGGCCCTTTTCTATATCTCAAATCTCCTATTGGAATAAAATGTTATTGTTTTAGATTTTATCAGACTTGGAGTTGCCTCTGCCTTCTGGACCATGTCAAACTGATTTTGTTTTTATTGCACTGAGATGGAAGTCACAGGACAGTAAGAGACAGATACATTCAAAGAGCTCCCGTGTGCTTCATTCCCTGTCAAATGCAAAGCACTGTCCAGAGGGCACCCACACTGTGCCCACTGCCTGCCAAGAGCGGGTTCTTTACCCACCTGACCAGTGTGGCCGGAGGGCCGTGCTTCTGCAGCCGTGGCTGGGGGTGGGAGGGCCACACCCAGAGGCCCACCGCAGATCTCGCAGGCTCTGTTCTAAGGCAGGAGGTGGAGGGGCCTGGACACCTTCTCTTACTTTCTTCAGGTCCCAAATTGTGGGTCCAGGTCAATACCCAGTCTCAACTCCTCAGCCGCCTTTGGGACAACTAAGCGCAGGTATTCCTCTGTTCTTCAACAGAAACCTAAAAAGTAAGTACTTGTGATTTCTGACCCAGAGGCACCAGGAAAGGGATTTTGCAGGTGCTGCCTGTCCTCTCCCATCTTCTTCTGGAAAGAGGGCTTATGGACCTGGTGTGTTTGGCTTTAGCATAACAGAGAGAATTCCAGTATGTCCACCCCATCTGCTTCCCAGAGGAGGAAAAGCCACAATGTGGTGTTTCAGGTCCCCTAGGTCCCCAGGGAGGGATCGTTCTAAGAGCCCCCAGAGCAAGGCACAATTGTGTAAGAGATTTCTTGACACACTTGTCTCCAGCAGAAATTGTGTCAGAGCCAAATGTGGAGCCACGAGTCTAATGCTGCAGACTTCAGTGTAAAACTCTGTGCTGAATTCTACCATGTAGCATTTGGGGTTAGAGAAGCTTTTCTGCCCCAGACAGAAATTCTTTTCTTTCTCCTTACTAGTTTTCCTCAGACAAAGTAAAAGCTCCAGATTTAGAAACACTTTCACTTTCCCCGTGGCCCCTCCCTGGGCTATTTTTGGACCCATACTGAAGAATGGAACAAGAATTACATTTTAAAACCAACCATTAGTTTACTGACACCAAGAAGGTTCGTTAATCAGGTCAGATGTTTTCCTTTCTTGATCAATACAGATCTGGCTTGTCCTGCTAACAGACAGTTCCCCAATTACCTGCTCTCTAATCGCAGCCTCCACAACCTTTAAAAATTCAGGTTGTTTCATTGATTCAGGTAACAGCTAAATCAGCCCTCAGCCTCTCACAGAACAGATTTAATCCAGCCTACATTTGATTAAAATGCCTCACCGAAGCCAATGCCAGATATAATTTTCTCGCTCTTTACCGTGCCCTCAGAAGTTACCCAGAGCCCAACGTGTAACAAGACCCAGCATGGCGAAATCTAAGTTATATGTCCACTCGAGATAAATTCTTAGAAATGGAATTCCTGGGCCAACGGGTCAGTTCCTTAACACATCTGATGATTGTACCGCTTACACACAAAACAGATGAGACTATAAACATCATCAAAATATAACTTTGGGAAAAAACAACATTCCCTTTCTAAGCTAATTTAATAAAAGGCAAATTTCCTGAGGATCACAGTGTGATACAAATAATCTCATAGAAACCTTAGAAACCTTTCCTATGTCTTCAAGCACTTACATTGTTTAATATTTGTTTAACAAATCTCTCATATTGTAAAAAATTTTAATTAAAATGGAATGATAGACTGCAACTCACTCAGAGAATAATCACTTACCCTGTCCTTGGGATTAAGTACGAAGCTAGAGGCTTTCTAATTATCAAGGAAAAAATATCTGTTGTCTACATCATTAGTTTTCACCTCAGCCTTGCAAAAGGAGAAAATGCAATTAAATCCATTTGCAGTAACAATTCTAAAATTGTAAGTAGAAAATAAAATATCCAACGTTGTATAACATATAAGTGATATGTGGTGCAAATATAAATTAGTTATAAATAAGTCACATGATATGCATAACAGGAAAAATAAGCTCCTCGTCCAGTGGAATGAATGCAAATCAGGAATAAGGTAGCTCGCTGCAGGATGCCTCAGAAGCCACGCAGGGCAGCCCCTGCCAGAATTCCTGCCTCAGCTCCCCACACACCACCAGGCAGCTGTAAAAAGGGAGCCAAACCCAAAATCTGTGCTTGACAACATGCAAAAGAGAATAAAGCCCATTATGAAGTAATGCTGTATGGTCTTGTTTACAGTCTTTATAGTATCACTTAACACAGAGATATTAGAGTTGGATTCAGATGAAATCCCTTTGCTTCCCCCATCTGAAAATGGAAATATAAATGCATCTTAATAAAAGGTTATTTACAAAAAGAAAAAAAAGGCGGTTATTTTCTTCCTGTAAAAGTTGGTATTATACAATAAAGTAGAGGCAAGTACAAGGTCAACAGATAAAAGGAATGAATACATGCAAACAATAAGTCATGGAATTTCCAGATTTTACCTTTCTAAATCAGTCACACTTCTCTGAGAAAAACTACCGAAGGCACCTGACATTGGTGCCTAGAGCTTCGTAGAACAGGAACAGAAACAGGACATCTTCAGGTTGCTGGGGCTACGCTTCGCTGACTATATTCCAGATACCCAAAACACACCCCATCCTGCTGGGTCCAGCAGGATTCAGATAGCTTGTAATTTCAAAGGGCACAGTGGGAAGTTCATTCTTGGATGGAACCATCCAGCTGAAGCACTGGGTACCACGCCAGTGTCCTAGGGGGAGCTCCAGAAATTCATTTCTCTTAGAAAAGACTTGCAGTGATGACCAACACAGAGTGTGTATGTTTATTACCTCATTTCATCCTTTCAGCAACCTGATGAGGTTAGTAATAATACTGTCTCTACCTTACAGGTAACATAATGGAGGCACAGAAGGATTAGAAAACTAGCTGGTGCCACACACCTAGAAATTGCTTGAGGTGACAGTAAGAGCGTTGGAGTCTAGGGCCAAGTTGATGTTCTTTTGAATCTTGGAAAATCCAGCAAGTTCTTTTTTGGGGGTGGGCTATATACTTTTTAAATTGGAAATTTTAAAATGAAGGTACTGTTAACATACAATAAAATTTACCTACTTGAGTATAAAGTTTGGTGAACTTTGATCATTGTATACAGTATGTGACCACACGATCAAGATACAGAACAATTCTCCACTCCTAAAAAGCTGCCTCTGACCCTTTGCAATTGGTCCCATCCCCCTCCCCAGGCAAACACTGACCTGATTCTTTTTTTTTTTTTTTTTTTTTTTTTTTTTTTT
>NW_007729333.1:0-18396 GCF_000696425.1 Galeopterus variegatus
AGCTAAAAAATAAACAAATTAATTCACCCACATACACACACACAAAAAAACCGGGGGTGGGAAGAAGATATAACAACTATACTTTTTTGAAGTTGTTACAACCAGCAAAGGCAAAGGACATTCTTGGGGGGGAGGGGAGAGAGGGAGGAGGGAGGGAGGTGTCAGTGATGGGCCATAGTAATCATATACATTGTATATTGACAAAATAAAAATTTAACATTTAACAAAAAAAAAAAAGGTCAGTGATCACTGAGTACATGAGGTCCAGTAAACATTCTTCTTTTATATATGTTTAAAATTGTCTATGATAAAAAGTTTGTAAGAAGGTCTACTGGTAACTAAGCTAACAGTATATTTATATTGGTTGTTAAATATCAATTCAAAATTGAAGATAAGGGATCATCATAATTTACAAACCCTTACCAGCTGGTTCTCATGTGGTAGAAAGAGGGGAAAAGCCATTAACTATTAATTTATTACCAAGAAGTTAGAAAATCCTTAGAATGGTGACATTAGTAAAGTCAATAAACCTTATAAACTAATGAGTTGCAGTGGAATAACCCACAACTCCACTACATTCCATTATATAATCCTTTACTTAGAAAAATTCTCAGCAAAATGAAATATTTATCTAAGTTTTTAAGGTAAAAAAGCCATGGGAAAGAAAAAGTCATCACTATAAGCTGGTAAGTAATGCCGCCTTTGAGAAGGGAAAAATTGATAAAAGGCTAACATATATAAAAATTTTAATTTAATAGAAAAAAATACGTAATTAATAGAAGCATTTTTCTTTACCAAAGAATTACTTTGCAAACATCTGCTATGACATATTACATAGAAGACCAAATAAATGTCCAGTTATCTTAAACATTTCTTGAACAAATATTCACTTTGCTAATACATTTACCTTTAATTACTGAATTTCTTCTATGTCCAAGGAAAAAATGGTTGCAACAGTTTTGGTAAAAAATATTACTGAAATCAAATTTTTTAATAGACAGTGAAGTAAAAATAAAACAGAAGAACAAAGAACAAGCAAACTATATTGAGATACTAGAAAAAAAATAATGACGTGGTGGGAAAAAAAACAACTTGGATGACAGGTGTTACAAGCTCTGCTGCTACTCTGCGAAGTAAAAAACTCTGGTCCTCAATTTTCTGCCCACAGAAGATGTTAAATTACTTTAGCTCTCTCTCTAGTCCCACTTCCTGAACCTACAGTATCTACACATTCCCTTTCCTCCTTAGTAAAGAATCCTTGACTTTCAGAATATATTACACGGTTGACTAGAGTAAAGCCCACACTGGCAACTAGGCATGACCATGTGATAAAGTTTTAAAGAAAGTGTAGTGTGCTAGCATCCAGATAAATCTCCTTAAAAGACAATGTACACACTTTTGCCTCTTTTTCTCTGTATTCCAGACATTCTGCTGCCAGGGATGGCTGGAACTCTAACAGCCATTTTGGAAATAAAGTTTTACCTTGTTTAAGCATTAACTATTATTTTGGGTTCTCTCTGCAACTTGAAAACAGACTTAATAGTAGATGATACAAAACCACATTCTTCTATTATATTACCTTAAGATAAAACAGTTACTCAACAATAAATAATTAAACAAAAAATAAAATATTAAAAGGAAAAGCACCCTAGAAGAAAAGAAAAATCACAGTATTTCTAACATCTTAAAATCATAGCAAAAAATCATAGTATTTCTAACATTTTCCACCTAACTTCTAAGAATGAGAGAAAGAGTTTAATGTTTTGTTTTTTTCCCTAACAGGAATAATTAGCATGTTTAGCATAAGTAGATTAATTCTATACACTCATTATTCGCTCATTCTTTCACTCATCAAAAATGCATTAAGCACCTACTATGTGCAATGCACTAAGGTACCTAAATAAAATAGAAAAGAGCTCCATTTTTTTTTTTTTCTTTTTTTTGTGGCTGGCCAGTATGGAGACCCATACCTTTGATCTTGGTGTTACAATGATACACTCTAACCAACTGAGCTAACACCCAGCCCCTAATTTAATAAAGCTTATATTCTAGTGAAAAGTAGTGGATATTTAGTGGGCAGAAAACACAGAAAGAGCTTAACTATTCTTCCACTGAAGACATCTTCTCACCATCAGACATATAAATTAACTATGATGAAGTTCTTCCTTTAAATTGAAGGCTCTGAATAAGAACCAGAATAATTTAATGTTTCTTGCAACTAGATCAACTGTTTATTTGAGAAGACAGTGTTTTATCCATGTTTACTCCACTACAGGAAAATAAATTCTCGTTATTTCATGTTCTTAACAACTTGAAACTTATTTTCACAGAATGAAATTGAACATAAAAATGACTATAACGAACAAAATGGGTTTGGGTAAGAAATTTACTCAAAGAAATTACAAGTTAATTGAACCTATAGGATCAGGGATAATCCAGTCTTACAAGGAAATTACTAGTCAATGAAAGGAACTAAAAATTTTGGTGTCTAAATAAAACAATAAAGCCAGATTATGAAAAAGCAGGAGTAATTTCTACCTCTGCCTAAACATCAATGGGAACAGATTTGTACACCACATCCACTAAAAATTAGTTTTGGGGAACAAGTTATGGAATCTCCACATACGAAAGTTAACATACACGGGCATGAGAAGATGAACATACAATATCTGCTAAATGATCTAGGTATGACAAACACTAGAGCTAGATTTCAAATCTGGAGGACATAACAACACAATGAAAAAGAGTAAACTGGAAAGTAAAGAAAAACAAGTCACCAAAGGACAGAAGGACAAGTCACTTATCATTGATGTTTTCACTATTGATACTAGAGCTAGATTTCAAATCTGGAGGACATAACAACACAATGAAAAAGAGTAAACTGGAAAAATAAAGAAAAACAAGTCACCAAAGGACAGAAGGACAAGTCACTTATCATTGATGTTTTCACTATTGACAAATGGCTTGGAAAACAATGGTTTTAGTAATTTTCTCAACAGATGTCTACAGATCAAAAGTTACTAACTCTCCATGATGGAGGTTGTTTAGGCACTTCAAATTTGAATCCCCTGAACAAGATATTTCATACGGTAATTTAATGCAATGGAAGGCCGTAGTGAAATATAATGTATTGCAATATAAAGTAACTGTAGCAAAATGTGTATATATAAGCCATGATACAGTCTTGACATAATCAGCACATATGACAAAATTACAACACAATTTAGGAAGAGGAAAATGTAAAATATATTATAAATCTTGTGCATTTATGGTAAAGAGTGATTATTCAAACACAAGTTAAGAGTATAGTGCTTTTAACATCTACAATACACTGAAGGGTGTATCAATGGGATTAAAAACTTAATCTATAATGGGATACCCTTCATGATTTCCAGAGGATTCAAAATGGTTATTACATACATTAAGATTTCATTGTGTTAACATGTCTTTCACATCCAAGTGGTTACTAAACCAATAACCTCCATAATCTGCTGCTGACTACTGAGTATTTTTGATAAAATTGAATTGACAGTTTAACTAACAGAAGCCTATTTTTTCACATAAAAGTATACATGTCACAAAACCCAATGATATTGTCTAATGTCTTTTTTCAGTCTCAATAGAGATAAAGATCAAGGACAGCAATTCTCTCTAAAAATGGACCTTAAAGAATGGAGACTAAGTCTATTCAATTATTAGAAAATAAACATGGCGTAGGTTCTTAATCTGGGGTCAAAGATCTATTTCAGAGAACCCAAGAAGACCCTGAAGCTTTATGAAAAATTCTCTGTTGGCTTTCATCAGATTCTTAAACAGGCATGAGATCTAAAGACCTAATCAGCACCCCTAAAAGTGTGATGATCTTATCGTTAACAGAACCAATTCAAAAGACCTTAAGTTATTCAACAGCAAACACCTGAAAAATAGTAGCTTCATTTCCACAGAGTTACTCTGGATCTTCCTCTTCCCAAAGCAGTTTCAAAAACAAACAAAAATTTCAAAGGTGACACCAAATGCCATCAACTCAAAAGACATATGCTTTTAGAAAACTGTATGGGATTTCCCAAGGAGATCAAGACCATTAGAAAATCAGGAGACAGTTTCAGCATTAAACTAAAGAGAGAAAAGAATGGCGTATTTCTCTGGATACCCCTTTAAAAATCTCTTCCACATTCCAAGACCTAATAATAAATTAAGCAGAACATCTCAGATATTCCCTCTCAGAATTTTAAGGGTGAAATCCAAATGCTATTCCCTCACTGAGAGGCAGCGAACAGGTTTCTCCCAATTCTAAGAAAGTGGGCAAAGCTAAGGCGTGCAAAGGTAGAGACGAAACACCCTTTTCATCTGCCAAAATGAAGAGGCGGGGGCTTGTCAGTCTTGTCTGTGTCGGGGCGAGGGGGAGGAGAACAGGGAGGGATGCACGTGATAGGCCCCAGATCTGAAGAAATGTAGCCCTGCCAGATTGGTGTGGCTATGAGAAAGCAACTCAGCAGCAGAGGTAGTTGCAAAGGTAAGACCTGAACCTCCCGGTGGGAAGCTACGTGGCACTTAGCAAACTGCTTCGTGTCCTCCACCCCCTGCTTCCGCCCCAACCTTTTTCCCCAGTAGTTACCAGTTGCTCCAGATGCCGTAGAGTAGTTCCACAAAAGCGAAAGAAAGGTTCAGGCACAGGAAGAAAAACAGGTTCCGGGAGGTCTTGTCCGACAGGATAGACCTGAGAACGACACAAGTGCGGAAGAGCCAGGAGCGTCAAAGGGGTACCGGGACCCCGAAGCTGGGTCCCCCTTTTAAGACCCTCCCGTTCCACACGCTCCTTTCCTCACAACGGGGGGGGGGGGGGGACACCGACATTCCCTCCACGGACCTCGGGTCACCCTGAGGTCTGGGCCTTCTGCCGAACACCCCCTCCCCACAATTACAGCACCCCGCACCTAAACCAGCCCGAGATCTTGCCGAACAGATTGAACTTGGGTGGTTTATATTCATCGTCCTTGATGGACAGGGGCAACATCTTCTCTGCCCGGCGGAGGGCCGGGTCTCCTCCCCTCTAGAAGTGGTTCCGTGGGGTGATGGCAGTGGTTCCGTGGGGTGCTGACTCCCGAGACGGAAACCCCCAGGGTTTGTCCGGGGCCGCACGGCGCTGCAAGACACAGACAGACACAGACACACACCCGGGAACTCGCCGACTTCCGGCCCGGGCCGCGCAACGCGTCCTGGGACGGGAAAGGCAGGAGGCGGGGCCGAGGGCGGGACCCGCACGATGGAGGGCGGGGCTTGTGGCCGGGGCGGGGCGGAAGCTGTGCCAGGCACTACCCGGGGTATCGGAGAGCGGGAGGGGCGGGAGTGAGTGGAGGTGGGAACTAAGAGGGGGCCTGAGGGGCCCGCCTCGTCCCGCCACCTGGACGCAGGAAGAAAATCCTCAGGAGGCGACCTGCAGACTGAGCTGGCTGAGAGGGCGAGCCCGTTCACGCCCACCCTGGGCGCCTGCCCCCCGTGTTCCCGGATGCACTGGCCCCCAGCGCCTGCCCTTTCGCCATTTCTCCAGCGGCATGAATCCTGGAGCGGTAGGTAGCAATGCTTAAGAGTCCAGGCGGCCTCGTGTTCTCTTGCTGCCAGTACGCAGGAAGCGCCAGTGGGCACCCAAATCCGGGTAGTACAACTCGCTTCCTAAAGCAGAGCCTGACTCTCCTGTATTGCCAAGCGGGAGGCGATCAGTGTCTTTCGAAAGAAAGACTCTTAAAGGTATTTAAAAGAAGTCCGTGCTTGAGTTGAGGTTTAATTAACGCATTGCTTCCCCGACCATCTCAGCCCGCTGAACCTCCGAAACTCTAGAATTCGTGCACGTCCTTTTCGCTTCCAGGTCATCCACGGGGAGGCAGCCGCCGCCGTAATTCTTGTCAGACCCTCACTGCCAGTTTCAGGGAAGTGCATGCAGCTGACTCGTCGGCGGGACGCGAAGGCGTGCGGAGCGCGAGGAGGCGAGCCCTGCGGGCCTTTTCGGGGCACCTCCTAGTCGGCGGAAACGTTGCTGCTGGCGCCTTTCCGGGCAATTGCTAGGGTCAGATCGGGGGTCCGTCACGTGAATGATTAAAAGTTGTTACCTAGAGGAGGAACTGGGGGAAAGGAGGGCTGGCTTTCCGAGGTGGGCTGGAAACTACAAAACCGAGCTTCTCGGGAATGCCTTTTAGCCCGACAGGAAGTGGAACGTCACCGAAAGGGAGGGGCGGCCACTCGGGGACCGTCTGCTCCGGGCTCTCACTTTGCGGGCGGCGCTTCTTCCAGGTTATCCCTCGGCGAATGAGGCAGGGTAGATGCACGATGCTTGGTTTAAAAAAAAGACAAAAATGAGCAAGCGAGACGACCCTTCCCTTTTATGATACCTAAGCTGCAAGCAAATAAATCGGCTGGCCCCTCTGCAATCTTCTGCACTCGAGGTAAGGAGACAGCAAAATGCTCTCGTGTTAAAAAATTCTTTGCAGTGAGGATATGTGCATGTTTAGCTCACGTTTTTGGAACTTTACGTGTGGGGGGGTAGTAATTCGGTGGTTTTATTTTTGAAAATTTAATACGTTTATTGTACAAATTTAAAGAATATTTATGTTAATTAAAACTGCTGAGTAAAAACAACTAGGTTCCAGAAATTAAGTTCTGGTCAGAGTATTTCATCTTTGCCTTTCTTAGCGTATATTTTATTATTTTTTAATTTAAGCAGAAATATTTTCAATTATTAGCATTTACTTTTTTTTAAAGAAAGCTTTTATATTAGCAATAGACTTGAATTTTTCTCTGCTGCACTTCTGGGTAAACAGTTAATTGGGTGCAGTCTATGTAGTTTAAAGATAAATATTTCCAGGGCAAATGGATTTTTCTTCAAAACTGCTTATTACTATATGATATAACGGGGGCAGGGGATGGGGACAGGGTGTATAGAAATAATCAGATTTCAGCAACTGATTTCTAGAATTAACTCATCAAGGTCAGCTGCAATTTGAACCTGCATTTTTGCATTCTTCCTTTGAAAGTAAATTCCGTATTTGATCCTATATTGCTACAAATCAGATTGCTCAGCTGGTTTATGCAGAAACCTACGTTACCCTTTCTTTCAAATCGTTTTGAAATATGTTAGAGAAATTGAAGCTTAATTTCAGTTATATCAGTTTCTAGAGGCTCCCAAATTCCCCAATTCCCCACACCCAAAGATATAAGTAAGATAGGTATTCCCATGAAGGCCGTCTCTTTTCAAAAAGTGGCAATGCTACTTCATATCTTTCAGTCTAGGACAGCGTAATTACCAAACTCAATACTAAAACCTTTTTTTATTTGCAATGTGAAGTGTAGATGGAATATGAAGTGTTTTCTTAAATCAAGAAAACTTCTATGAGGGGAAAATGTTGTGCTGTGCCTCACTTCTTTTGTCATCGTGCAATAATATTTGTCTCATGCATGTTAACATATATATGTTGTCATATCAAAGTTTGTTTCATTCGTTCAACAGTCATTTAATGAGAGTCCACTATGTGCTCGGCTTTGTGCTGGACACTGAGGGTACAAAGTCAAATCAAAGCTTTTTCTGTGGAGGAATTTTGTGAAGAGGAGAAGCTGATGAAGAGAAGAGGATAGTGACAGGCAGACCAGTCCACTATTTTAGAATTGTGTGGTATTTAAGATGTGTACAAGGGATGCCCATGGAGCACTGAGGAGGGACATCCATCACTCAATCTTTCCATGTACACTAAGCCATTCCTTCTGCCCCTTCAGTAAGTTGTAACATGGAAGAACATGGTTTTGGAAAATCAAAAATGTTTCTTCAGCTCTTCAAGTCAATATCTTGCAAGTCTCCATGAATTCCTTCATAAATGAAAGATTAAATGGTTTTATAAGATTATGAAATATAGTAATAGACATTTTTCAACTAATGTGTGATTTTCTAACCTGAACTTTTTAATATTTGTTTACATCATCTCCTACCAATTAATTGTGTTAGGTTAGCTATGCAGACTCAATGGAAGAAAAAACCCCAGCAGCTCAGACATGTGATTGAACACTATGAGAAATGAAAGCAAAGAGAATTAAGGGGTAGAAGCTCATCTTCAGCTCCTCTGGGCAGTAGCCAGCAAGGAAAAAGAAGGATGCCATGTGTCATTCTTCAGTAATCAACCCTGGGCCCATATCTGCAACCCTATTTTAGACCCTGTGGTTTTTTAGATGCTTCAAATCGAATGTCCTGGGAACTGCTGGTGAAAAAAGGAGTTATAGTGGGTGGATAAGACTACAGATACATATAAATGTAGAAATTGAATACAAGTATAAATTGCTAATGTGTTCAGAGGTTTTGCTCCATGTCATATGTACTCTGGTTTCATTAGGTAGTTGGGATGATGTGAGTTTATTTTGTTTCTGGACCCTCAAGAGAAAGATGAAAACAAAAATATACCAGTATTAGCACCAGCCTCACAAGCCATTATCTATCTCATTGCCTAAATTAATTTTTAGAACACATAATAGCAAGTTTTAATTTCTAAAAATAATTCAAAGCTTATGGACAATGGCATTAAAAGCATTGTTGTTCTTTTTTAATTTCTTGCTAGTTGACAAAAACATCACAAAATTCTTTAATTTCCTTAATAGTGCCAAGAGAGCCTGTTCCTATCAATCACTGAAGCCATAAGGAAAAATTTTTTTCAAATTTAAACATCTTTTTTAAAGAATTTTTTTTTTCTTTCCATGAAAAAGGTTCATTCTCAACCTCCGTCTTGTTCTATAAGCATTTTTTTTTCTTCTCTCAAGCTTTAAGTCTTCCTTTTTCCTCATATCTTTTAACATTATCAAAATTACAAACCTAAAACGCTAAGCAATATCTTAGTAAGCTGCTCGCTATTTACACTTCCTAGCACTGTATTCTCTTTTCTTAACAGAAAAACTTATCTGCAACTTCTTCATGCTGTGACTCCTGCCTCACCAGCCTCTGGCCCTGAGACCCCTGAAGTCTCCACTTTTGTCTCCTGGGCCACTAATATCTCACACTCTGCTATCTCAGCTTCTATCCTCAGCACCCCGGAACCCACAGATATCTCCAACTCAAGACCACCTTTTATAATTAGTAGTCCCTTCTTCTGGGAACCAAGGACAAAAATTCTTCACGAAATCAAAAAATCTTAATAGATCACTTGTTTTAACCTTTACTCCTCGTGTCTTTAAAGCTTTTTGTAACTGTCTTATGTACACGTCATGACAACTTAATTCTTAATTCTTAATTTTTGATTCTTAATTCTTAATTCTTGTCCCATTATCAGGCGCTCTTACTCACCTTATCCTGACGCAGCAGGTTCCCGCGGCGGATGAAGGTTTTACTCTTTCATTTTCAGTGGTCGACCCTCCTATGCGCCTTCTTCCTCACTTTGTCCCCCGTATCCAGGCCCCACGTTTGGGCGCCAAAAATGTCCCGACCCGCGGGATATTCAACGCAGACCCTGGAGGGGGGAGTGGGAATTGGATGGGACAAGAGACACGAGAAATTGAGACAAGACAGTATTCTGATCAAGTCTCGTTTATTGATTCTTAGGTTACATCTTATATAGGAGAAGGCAGGCATGCTGCAAAGGGTCTGGAATGTAAAGATATGATAATATCTTGAGGAGAGACAAAGACAGGACATTCAAAGTAATGGTTGCCACCCAGAATGTTTATGGTTAAACAGTTTCTAGAGAAGGATAAAAGGTCACTTGCAAATTAACTTGCATAGCCAGGAGCAATCAGTTTCTGGCATAAAGATTTCGAGGCAGTTATCATGTAAAGCACGGCCATCTGAGCAGATTGTCACGTAGGAGTGGTCTCACAAGAAGGGGTGTGGGGCTTCAGGCTCCCAACAAACTATGAACTTCATATAGCCATAAAGTCATCGTTACTCTCCACACTATACTGACACTGTTTCTAATGGGCCTACAATAGAGTTTTAGACTTTAGCTATCCTCAGAGAAAGTGTGTCACTTTCACTGCAGTCTATAAAGTCCTTGTTCTCTTTGCTTTTCTTTGTAAACTGAAAAAATACTGACACTGTTTCTAATGGGCCTACAATAGAGTTTTAGACTTTAGCTATCCTCAGAGAACAGTGTGTCACTTTCACTGCAGTCTATAAAGTCCTTGTTCTCTTTGCTTTTCTTTGTAAACTGAAAAATTTACATAGTTTTATTGGGCTTCATTATTTAATAAATATTTAATAGTAAATTTTTAATGAAATATTTACAGTGTTTCTAAAGACATAAATTATTCATAGCTCCTGAAACCTTACTAATACAGGCAAAATAGGGGATTAGAAGCTGTTTGAAGGAGGAAATTTCTCTGATGGGTATAGAGCATAAAGTCCTAAGTATGGATAAAAGTGAAGCAGTCACTCATGAGTGTCTTTGACAGTATATATTTATAGTTAGCTATACTGTTAATCTTTGTTACTTTTTCTAGACTAACACTGCCAGATAGTAAGTTATTAGTGTCTACTTTAGACATTAAAAATACTTCTATGAAAGTTTTACAATATGCTGTTCCCACTCAGCTGCAGAAAATGAATATAAAGATCTTAATCATGGTATACTTTAGTGCAATTGTCAAAATGATTCTTTGCTCTGAGTGCTTATAACTCGCCATTTTATGCAGAATTGAAAATATGCTCTACAAGACCTGGTTTTGACTCAGTATTAAAAGGATTTTCTTTGAACCAAGATTGTTAATTCATAATGGTTTGTCTTTGGTTGACTACATTAATAGTATGTGTTCTTTTACTGAGTTGGTAGAAAACATTGTACTCTAGAGCCTTAAATTACTGTCCTTGGAAAATAATTATCTCAAAGCTGAAGTTACTTAAAAAATAATTAATTTAATTCATATCTTAGAGTAAGGCCATGATAGAAGGAGAAACACAAAATTGCTCTTTGTAATAATAGAACAAGCTACAGAGAAAGTCCAGGAGAGAATACCCTTCAAAGCTCTCTGAAAAGCTTACTATAAAGTAACATTGCTTTTCAAATCAGGACTGTTGAAAGTGAGAGCTGCTGGATGACAATGACTGTTTCCTTGTCCTTTTGAATAATGCTTGCACATGCCTCAACACTCAGTCACATCATGGAGTGTATGCCCATGTCCTCTCAGAATTCTCCATTCTCATAAAATGTCAAAGGAAGATGTTAAAGGCATGATTCGTATGGTGGAACAAGGTCACAGGAATGTGATAATCACTAACCCAAGCACTGCCAAGTCTCCTTGGTGAAAAACAAATGGTTGATTGGACATCATCTGGGAAGTAAATGAGATTTAGTTTGGAATATAATATTCCATTAGGAAGATTTAGACTGTGGTCTTAAGATTGCATGTGGAATAATGGCCTAGCTGCAGTTACCTAACTTCAACCATGAGATGTGAAATCAAGAGTGTAGATATTTCTGTGTATGTATACACACAGTGCACTTTTCCAGGAAATGGAGAGAACTAAAAATAAGATGTACGAAGGGAGTGTTATACCAAGAAGAATGGTGATGGTGTCTCTGTGCTATTTTATAGCCTAAGAAGAGAAATTGTGTCAAAAGTAGTAGGAGAGATAGACTATGAATCAATTAAAGTCATCAAGAATAATGTCTCATATATCTTATTCATTCTGATTCTATGTAATCTATTTTTTTTCTTGAAGATATTTTTTAAATGTTGATTAGGAACTCCTGGTTAGTTTCTGTTTCCAGTCTATTCATAAGTAAATTGATTTGAAGAATTCATTTTCCTCACTTCTGGTTTTTGTACTTGAATAATACAAGTAGTATATAATAGATCCAGGATATGCTAAAATGGATATGAGGATTCAGTTGTTGCCAGAATACAAAAGAAGGAGCTGTGGATGGATTGAATTGTGTACCACAAAGTTCATATATTAGAAGCTTAATTCCCACTGTAACTGTTGAGGGTGGGAATTCCTATTATAGTAATTGAAAGGGGGGTCCTTGAAGAGGTGATTAGATTGCTAGACCATGCCATAAAGAATAGATTAATGAGGATGGTCAGGGGCATGGTTCTGATGGCTTTAAAAGGAGAGCACATGACAGTCTTTCTCTCTCTCTCTGCTCTGCCATTTTCTGCTATATGAGACCCCTGCATTGCTGTAAAGCCACCACCAAAGAAGACCCCACCAGATGTGTTCTCTGGACTTTGGATTTCCCAGCCTCCAAAACTGTAGGCAATAAATTTTATTTTCTTATAAACTACCCAGTTCCAGGTATTTTGTTATAAGCAATAGAAATGGACTAATATAGAAATTTGGTACCAGAGAAGTGGGGTGTTGCTTATAACAAATACTTGAATGTGTGGAAGTGGCTTTGGAAATGGGTGTTGAGGAGAAGCTGAAGGAATTTGGAGGAGCAGGCTAGAAAAAGCCTAGCTGCTAGTGGGAATTTAGAAGACAAGAGAACCAGGGAAAGTTTGTAACTTTTTATTTATTTTTTTTATTGGTTATGAATATTCATAGAGTACAAAGCAAATTGTCACCACTCATGCCTAAGATCTGATGGCCAGATCCTTACTGGCAGCATGCCTATTACCAAAAATTGCAATTATACCCCATGTCCCCCACCCACTTACCCCTGACCTCCCTTACCATCCCTCTTTCCCCACTCCACTTTGTATCCCTAGGTATGTTCTCTTCCTCTGCAAGTCCAACACACCACTATGGTCTTTCCTTCCTTTTTTCTCTTTTAGCTCCCACTTATGAGTGAGTAAATATGGTATTTATCCCTCTGTGCTTTGCTTATTTCACTCAAAATAAGTTTCTCCAAACTCATCCATGTTGTTGCAAATGGGAGAATTTCATTCTTTTTTCTAACTTCTTAAATTCTATCAGAATGCTGATAGAGATATGGACAGTAATGGCCATACTGAGGAGATCTTAAATGTAAATGTGAAGGGACTTATTGGAAACTGGGGCAGAGTTCTCCCTTGCTATGAACTGGCGAGGAATTTCGCTGCATTCTGTTCATGCACAAAAGTATTATGGAATGTGGAATATAAAGGTGCTGACCCAGGCTATTTGGCAGAAGAAATTTCTAAGGAACAAAATATTCTGGAAACTGCATGGCTACTTGCAACAGCCTGTGCTGAGTTATGGCAGCAAAGGCATGACATAAAGCCAGAATGTGTAATTAAAACGGAAGCAGAGCATAAAGATTTGGAAAATTTGTAGCCCGACCATATGGTAGAGAAGCAGAGAGCTATTTCAGGAGAACAGTGCAATGGTGCTAAGAAGATTAGTACAAAAGAAAGGGATTATCAAGAGAATGGGGAAAAGGCCCTGAAGGCATTGCAGAAGCCCCTGGGGCCAATGCTTCTATCACAGACCCACAGGCCTAGGGAGACACAGTGGTCTCAGGGAACTGGCCCAAGGTGCCCATCACAGGCTCACTGCCCAGGGCCACCTTGAGAAGCTGCTTCTAACACCAGCACTCTGGCTGCTTCAGCTACTCCAGGTGTGGCTGGACCCACAGCTTTAGAAGATACAAGCTGGAAACCTTGGTGGCCCCATATGGTGTTAGGTCTACAGGCTCTTAGAATGTCAGAGCTGTGAAGGCTTGGGAGCCTCCACCCTGATTTCAAAGGATGTATGGGAAAGCCTGGGGGCCTGGGAAGAGATCTGTCACAGGGGTGGAGTCACTGCAGACAGCCTTCACTAGAGCAATGCTGAGTGGAAGTGTGGGGTCAGAGTTGCAGCAGAGAAACCCCATCAGCGCCATGCGTAGTGGAGCCATGAGAGCAGGACCTCCATGCAGACCCCAGACCTGTGGAGCTACCAGAGTGGAATACCAGCCTGGGAGAGCTGACGTGTGGCCTGAGACCAGAAAAGCCATAGAAGTGGAGCTGCCCGAGGACTTGGGGACCCAACTGTCACACCAGCATGCAGAGGTGGTTGAATGTGGAGTCAAGATGCATGATTTGCCAGCTTTAAGACTTAATGTCTGCCGTGCTGGGTTTTGGACTTGTTTGGGACCTGTTACTCCTTTCTTTTGGCCTATTTATCCCTTTTTGAATGGGATTGTGTACCTTATATTTGTCCTACCATTGTGTCTTGGAAGTTGATAATTTGTTTTGATTTCATAGATGGGACTTTGGACTTTTGAGGTGAGATAAGTTAAGACTTTGGGGATGCAATGAATGTATTTACCTGTGAGAAGGACATGAACTTTGGGGGCCAGGGGCAGAACGCTGTGGATTGATTGAATTGTGTCCCCCAAAGTCCATTTATTAGAAGCTTCATTCTCACTATAACTTTTAAGGATGGGAAATTCTATTATGGTAATTGAAAGGTGGGACCTTGAAGAGGTGATTTGATTGCTGGACCAATCCATAGTGAATGAATTAATAATGATGGTCAGGGACCTGGTTCTGATGGCTTTACAAGAAGAACATATGAGAGTCTCTCTTTCTCTCTCTCTCTCTCTCTCTCTCTCTCTCTCTCCCTCTCTGCTCTGCTCTGCCATTTTCTGCCATATGAGACCCCTGCATTGCTGTAAAGCCACCACCAAAGAAGACCCTCACTAGATGTGTTCCCTGGACTTTGGATTTCCCAGCCTCTGAAACTATAAGCAATAAATTTATTTTCTTATAAATCACCCAGTTCCAAGTATTTTGTTATAAGCAACAGAAACAGACTAATACAGAAGGACCTACCTTAAAGGCTTATGGAGGCTTGCGCAGAGTAAGTCTGAAATCAGAAGAAATGGAAGAAAAATAAAAAACAGAAATAATTGAAAGCCAGCAGTGTTATAGGAGGAGGCAGCAAGTGTGGAAATGAAATTGTATTGGAAGCCGGGAAATAGAGTTCTAGGTGTTTTTAAAACTGTGCAATTTAACTTTTTCTCATGCAGGCAAGAGGTTTGATTAGATAAAATTTTTGACCAGTGTATATCCAGGTCACACTTATCAATTATTTGTTCACTACTATTCTGTGGCCATCTCCGGAAGATCCTTCAGGTATAATGAGGAAGATGGGAGAGTACATAGCTGATAACCATGCCTTGTGATTTGTACTGTGAGAGAGGGAGCTGTGGAAGCTCAAGAGCCCTACCTCAGTTCAACCGAGATTTGAACCCAGACTGCACATCCCCACAGCCCGTGATGATGAAGAGCCTGAGCTCTGGGGGCAGATCTCCCTCATGGAAATCATAGTTCCATTACTTAAGTTAGTAATCTTGGGAAAGCTATTTGATCTCTGTAAGCATCTAAACTATTAAATGGGAATAATAATAATAAAAGGTAGACCCTGTCACTCTCCTAATCCAAACCCTCCAGTGGCTTCTCATATCATTTAGAATGAAGTCCATACTCATCATTGAAGCTGACAGGGCCCTACATAATCTGGCCCTTGCTTATCACATCACTCTGATTTATTCTCTTCAAAAGCATATTCTCTTCATAACCACCACGCCAGCTTATCTTTGGAATTCATTTATTTTGTTATCTGTCTCTCCTTACTATCTCCTTTGCTCCTAACAGCAGACACCTTGTCTATCTTATTCATTGCTGTATCCACAGAACCTAGTACAGTGCCTGGCACAGGAGTAAGTGGTCAGTGACTATTTCTTTAATTAATTCGGTGAGTAAGTACATACTGTGACATGTGAAGCACATAATACAGGGCGTGATAAGCAGTAAACCCATTGTAATTGTTTTCTGCTGCTTTTATTATCTGCTTCATGTATTGTGGTTCTGCATATGATTTTACTTGGAAAATAAGGCTGCTACCAAAATGTAAGTTTAAAGGGAAATATCCCATTTGAAAAATAATCTCAGTTTCAGATTTTTAGTTGTGAAATGAGGGCAAATTTTTAAATGTTTAATTCTTAATACTCGGTGTGTATAAGATCTTTTGTCTGCAACTGCAAAACAAGCAAGCCAGAAGGGAGGACTATTAGACTGTTCTTTTTAATCTCTTAAGCCTTAACAAAGAGGAAGGGAGAACCGAATTTGAAGAAACTAAAGCATGATTGATCTCTCTCATCATTGAAAACAACATAAACAGAAACACAGTGACTAGTGAGAATGCTAACATTCTGGAATTTATTTCCATTTCTGCTCCAGGTGTTGCCACATCTGCAAGCTTCCTGGGAAAGTAATGGGGATTCGAGTGCTTCGTTTCTCTTTGGTGGTCATCCTTGTATTACTACTGGTAGCTGGGGCTTTGACTGCTTTACTTCCCAATATCAAAGAAGACAAGATGCTTACTCTGCGTAGGGAAATAAAATCCCAGGGCAAGTCCACCCTGGATTCCTTTACTCTCATAATGCAAACATACAATAGAACGGATCTCTTATTGAGACTTTTAAATCATTATCAGGCAGTACCACATCTGCACAAAGTAATTGTGGTTTGGAACAATGTTGGGGAAAAAGGACCAGATGAGTTATGGAATTCTCTAGGGCCTCACCCTGTCCCTGTGATCTTCAAACTACAGACAGCAAACAGAATGAGAAATCGACTCCAGGCCTTCCCTGAAGTGGAAACCAATGGTGAGTTGCAGCTAGTTTCTCAGCATGGAAGGGCTGCAGCTAACCACAGATGTGGGAAGCAGGCCCGGGGAGTGTGGGGGGGTGTAATGCGGATTTCTGGCCTTCTACCTGTCCTAACTCTCTGGAGAAAAGTGGGGAAAGTTAATCATAAGAAAGCACTTCGAAAAGCTTAAAGGGCAGTTTCCAAGATGTCAAGAAGCAGTTTCCTGGGGAGGAAAACACATATATCTTGCAACAGTGACAAAAAGGTTGATATTATAAGAAAAAAGATATGCTATAATTATATGTTATTACATTACAGAAGGTAGTAAGATGCCATTTAGTTTATGCCGAATATATTTTTTGCCACTCCCCTTTTCCTCCTATTAGCAGTTTCATGAGGTTGTAATTTGCTTAAAAGAATCTTGGCTTTGTTTGTTTATAGGTTCATTAGTTCCTAGGATGGATGATAACTACATGATTTTTTGCCTTTGAGCACTTATAAAATCAGTAGTAATTCAAAAAAAATTTTCTTCTACTGGCAAATCTCTAAAAATCTCTCCAAGAATACATTTCTTAATTACTAATTGGTTCAAAACTAATTTATTTGAATGATCTATGTAGACACTACTGTATCTTACTAATTGGTTTTCATTTTCAAACTGTTCAATTTCAGTTGTTTTCCTTTCATTTCAGCGGTGTTCATGGTAGACGATGACACTATCATTAGTGCCCAGGACCTTGTTTTTGCTTTCTCAGTTTGGCAGGTAATGTTGCTATATCCATCTATATAAAATTTTATCTAGTGCTTAAGCAGGGCAACATGGTTTAATATGGGAGTTACCCAAAATAGTACAGATAATATTTATCTAAAAGATGCGTGAATTTGAGGCCGAGCCCGTGGCACACTCGGGTGAGTGCGGCGCTGGGAGTGCAGCAGCGCTCCCGCCGCGGGTTCGGATCCTATATAGGGATGACCGGTGCGCTCACAGTGCTCACTGGGTGAGCACGGTGTGGCCTGTCTCAAAAAGGACCAAAAAAAAAAAAAAAAAAGATGCATGAATTTGTTATAAGCTAATCAAGATTTCCTGATCTTATTTAAGCCAACCTGAAAATTATGGTATCTTTTATCTATATTTCATTTATGTTTTGGTATATTGGGGAAAAGAGCTAGAACTACCTTCCAAAGAGCGATGAAGAAATGATCTGGTACAACAAAAACTAGAATGCGGAGATATTTTTCCACAGGCCACAGACGTGTGTCTCAGATGAGAAATGTATTTCTATATTTATATTGTATGTAACTTTTTGTAAAAGAAAGCATTAATTACCTCCACAAAATTTAATTCTCATTCTGAAACCATTGATTAGAAATTCTGCAGTAATAATTCTACACGTACTGTTGTGGTGACAGGTTTTTTTGTTTTATTTTGTTTTTTCTTAAGTCCTAGCTCAGATAAACAGTCATAAATTTTCACTGTCCTATAAAAGCATCTCTCTCCCACTGAATGTGTGTTAATAATAGCTGACTTTGACAAGTTGCAGTACAGTTACCTGAAACAAGAACTGTATACCCTTAAGCCCTGTCAAATAATTAAACACTGTACTATCCAATAAATGGTCTAATTTGCACTATATAACTTTCCTTAATAAGTTATTTGGGATATAACAATATTAGATATTAATGGTAAGTGATCTCAGTACTCTGCAGATATCAGCATTCTAAAAACTTTTTTTTAACTTCATGTCTAGTGTACTGATCAACAAATTGAAATTTTTTCATATCAGCAGTTTTTTCCAGCTCTGTAAATAAAAGCTTCTTAGGCAAAAGTTCTAATGTAATACTTCAGCTGTGAGATATCTATTTAAGGTAAAAAATCAA
>NW_007729333.1:19966-21496 GCF_000696425.1 Galeopterus variegatus
TGTGTGTGTGTGTGTGTGTGTGTGTCCCTACTTCAGTGTCTGTTCAATAAATGAGTGAAACTCAAATTATTTACCAGAGTGAACCGAACTTTTCAACCCTGTACTTACCTCTTTTGCCATGCTTCAGTGTTTTTCTTTTGTTTGCTGATTTTTGTTTTATTTTTTATTCACTCTCACCTTAATATTAAGTGTTTTGTTATCACCTATTCTTTCTTCAAAGATCCTGACACATCTCTCTACATTTATATAATTTATATTTATATTTATTTATATTATCTCATATTTTTAAAAAGGAAATGCCCAAGTTGAAAAGGGATAAAATATAACATTGTCTAAAATCAACAGTGAGGGCCAGCCCGTGGCTCACTTGGGAGAGCGTGGTGCTGGCAACACCAAGTCAAGGGTTATGATACCCTTACTGGTCATCAAATTTTTTTATTTTTATCTTTATTTATTTATTTTAGTTGTCACTGAATCAAGAACGTTGAAGTCAACATGGAAAAACAGTAAAATCATACATGTACATTCATCATTTTATATACTCCTAAGAGATTAGAACGGTTTTCAAAATGGTCACATTATATCTCATCTCCTACAATAAATAGGATTTATGCAGTCAATTTTTCTTGCAGCAGACTTTCAGGGATTGGACTCTGGTGACTAGAATATGTTAATATTAGGTAATGTTTGAATGAGAACATTTGTGAGGTCAGAAAATTTGTTTTCAGAGAAATTTGGGTTGTAGTGGAATTTGACCCATAAACTTATCAGGACACAGATTTATGAAGTTGCCTCAAGTTAGATAAAATTAAGATGTAGAAACCAAGAATAAGGAAAAGTTAGCAAATCAGTTTTATTCTTTCTGTAATAAATCATTGCCTTTTTTTTGCTATGTCTGCTCTAAGGAAATGCCATCTTTAATTATTCTTTTTCCCTTTTGTNTAGGCAAAAGTTCTAATGTAATACTTCAGCTGTGAGATATCTATTTAAGGTAAAAAATCAACTTACCCAAAATGTGAAAGGGTGGGACAGGCAGAATACCAGGACTGTAGCTAATTAGAAAGATTGAATAAACCATAATTAAAGATACATAAATATGCTTTTAGAATTTATTCATTAAAATATCAAGAAAATTTTCAATTCATTGCCCAAGACAGTCTGACTCCTTAAACTCACTTTGACCAGTGCCTTGCATAGTATAATGATTTGAGGTATATAGGCGTGCAAGATTAGATATTCATCTGTGTCCATTACCTCCGCTTTTAGTGCTTTCCCTTTTCCTCTTCTAGCTGTCTGTGAAATTTCTTTCATTCTCCTGGATTGTGTAAGCCTCCCAGCCTTTATCCGCCATCCACTGACTTTTCCCCTTTGTCCCCAGCAACACGGTTATCATTCTGTCCTCAGTACTCTTATCAGGTTTAACCAGTAATTCCTTGTTTGCATATCTGTATCATACCTTCTCTAGACTGTGAGTTCTTTGAAATGGGATTTAACTCAACCTAATTTGTGTGTGTGTGTGTGTGTGTGTGT
>NW_007729333.1:22676-27862 GCF_000696425.1 Galeopterus variegatus
CTACAGACAGCAAACAGAATGAGAAATCGACTCCAGGCCTTCCCTGAAGTGGAAACCAATGCGGTATTCATGGTAGACGATGACACTATCATTAGTGCCCAGGACCTTGTTTTTGCTTTCTCAGTTTGGCAGCAATTTCCTGATCAAATTGTGGGATTTGTTCCTAGAAAGCATGTCTCTACTTCATCAGGTATCTACAATTATGGAGGTTTTGAACTACAAATACCAGGGTTTGGAAATGGTGACCAGTACTCGATGGTGCTGATTGGAGCTTCATTTTTCAGTAGCAAGTATCTTCAACTCTTTCAGAGGCAACCCACAGCTGTCCATGCTTTGATAGATGAAACTCAAAACTGTGATGATATTGTCATGAATTTTCTCATTGCCAAGCACATTGGGAAGACTTCAGGGATATTTGTGAAACCTGTGAACATGCGCAATTTGGAAAAAGAAACCAATGGTGGCTATTCTGGAATGTGGCATCGAGCTGAGCACTTTCCTCAGAGGTCTTACTGTATAAATAAGCTTGTTAATATCTATGATAGCATGCCCTTAAAATACTCCAACATTATGATTTCCCAGTTTGGTTTTCCTTATGCCAACCACTTAAGTAAAATGGGAAAGTAAAACAAACAAAAAGAAATGGGAAAACTGCTTGGTATTTGAATACCTTCTTCATGCTATATTGTTTTTTTGTTTGTTTGTTTGTTTTTAAGCAACGTTACAGACTTTCATCTACCCTAGAAGTCTCTATAATAGAAGAAATATGCAGCTCTTCTAAGATATAAAATTCATGTCAACTTCAGAAAACAAAATTCATGTTAACTTCAAAAACCAAGAAGTTGAACTTATTCATATAAACAGACCTTTTTGTGAAGAGTTTTCATCCAGGGATATAATTCCTCGGTCAGCGGTTTATTGTTTACATCTTAAGACTGCTCTACAATTTCTTTGACTCGTGACATTTGCCTTAAAGGACCTACAGCAAGCTGTTTTCCAGGATCAGAAACTCAAGAGTCTTTTCTCAGCTTTTTCACTAAAGGTTGATTGTTTCAATTTGAAGCCTGAAATGCCTCTTTAGCAAAAGCCTGTGATATAGGGAAAAGCCATGTGAGGAGAGGATAGTGTCAATCCCATATGAAAACAAGAAGAAAATTTGTGGCTACCAGTCTGCCCTTGTGGCCCTTCCAACCAGCTCTTCCAGGACTAACTCAGCCCAGCATGGTTTTGAGGCAACCATCAGTGCTTTTATTTTTAAGTCTGTTGTGCCTGGGGCATTCATTTTAGGAGCTGAAGGACAACTAGTTGTTTGCTTGATTTTTGTTTACTGCATGGATCATAAAAACGCAGCCTGTGTTTATTATATGCAGCAAAGAGAAAATGTGTTACTAGATTCAGATAGTGTATATTGTCACTGAATCTAACCTTAAGAATGTACATTCTTATATTTTACATAAAGTATGTGTTTAAGAAATGTGTATAAAATAGATTTTGAAAGAATGATTAAAATATTGTCACTGAATCTAACCTTAAGAATGTACATTCTTATATTTTACATAAAGTATGTGTTGTTTAAGAAATGTGTATAAAATAGATTTTGAAAGAATGATTAAGTAGAAACTGATAGAAGTTAAAACCCTTAGTTTTAAAAGATCTTTATTGTTAGAGCGTAGGTTATTCTCATGGCTTCTAAAAAGGTGTGTGTATTACACACAAAGTCAAATGCTTGTATTTAGAACATATTTTTTTCCCACAAAAATATTTTTTTCCACAGCACTATTCATCATGATGAAATTTCAATTACATAGATACAAGAAAAAATAAGAACTGAGTCATAGCAAAAGAATTCTATAGTCTGTATTAGTGTGTTGCCCACTCTCTGTTATGCGAATTAGTATATGTTTTCCCCCCATTGTCTGTGTTTAGTCCTTATTCACTTCTGGGGGCAAAGACTACTTGCCTCTGTCTACCACCCTCTCTTCTACCCTCTCCTCTCCCGCCTCCTTACATCATGCCAGTATATTCTCAAAACTGCAGTCTGTGAGAATATTAAAATAATCACGGTTAATGTTTCAGTAATGACGTCGTTGTGCAGTTAGTTCAGTATATGTTGTTTTTTACATTAAAGTGTGTGTGTATCTTAGTGCAGTCAGATAAAACAGCCAAAAGAACTTGGAACCTCACTAAAAATCAGTAATGTCAATTATCTGCTTTGTCCAACCTTAGTGGTACTTTTCTTGCATCTTGGGATTCTGCTGGCAGATAAATAAACTTTTACCCTCCAGATGTTCTGTGTTAAAAAAAAAAAAAAATAAAAAAATAAAAATAGTGCAGTCAGATAAAACAGCCAAAAGAACTTGGAACCTCACTAAAAATCAGTAATGTCAATTATCTGCTTTGTCCAACCTTAGTGGTACTTTTCTTGCATCTTGGGATTCTGCTGGCAGATAAATAAACTTTTACCCTCCAGATGTTCTGTGTTAATTAAACAGACTCATGTTTTTGTGGTCAGTGTTTTTAAAATTTCTATATACTCTCATACATTGCTGAGAATAAGGTAGAGACATTAGCTACATTCTCCATAGGAAAATTTCTATTGGGAAAATACTCTCAGATTTCATTTTCGACTTCGTGTTTTTAAGCTTGTCTTAGGCATCACATAAGTTAATCATGTTTTTAGATATTATAGAGCAAATATGAAACCAAAGTGCAGTGAAGTCTGTATTACAAAGGCTGTTGCATTGTGGCTAGACTCCTACTAAAATCGTTTTTCCCTGAACACCTCTTATTCTTGGCCCAAAGGATCCACAGAAGAGATGCTCAGGCTTAAAAATGTATAAGAGAAGCAATGTAGCTTCGGGGCTGTGTGTGCAGGCTTTGCTATTAGAGTACTTGGGCTCAAATCCTTACTAGACTTCATATTTACTTAACCACTCAGAGTCTCAGTTTCTTCATCTGCAAAATGAGAATAATCATTACCTGGGGTTTGTTTTAAGGAATAAAGAAGATAGTTTGCATAAATTAAGCAGTATCTTGCCCATTTTAAATGAAAGCTGTGGGGGTGATATTGTCATTAATCCTACAAAATTAATCCTACAACTCACCACCTAGTATTAGAAAAGCCTGTGCATCCACCAAGTGAAATATTCAGGAAATTGTTTCCATTCCATTTTTCCACAAACTTTTTGAAGTACCTTCATGTTGCTAAATGCCTCCAGAAACGTTGTCATGGCTACACTATTAATACCACGTCTGAGCACCTGTTTCCCATCAGTCTTCCCAACGTTGCATATTATTTAAAATTCTCTTTCATTTATTTTTTTCCATGTACAAAATACTCAAATGCTGCAGGATGTGGAAGGCTGCTCATTCATAGAACTGTGTGTTGGGAAGGCTGAAAAGGCAAACAACTGTCAAAATGTTCGAGGGCAGTATAAGCTTCAGGAAGCTTTTGAAAGTTCTAGAAACTCTTTAAGCTTTACAGTATAGACAATGAATTGCTGACCTTTTCCTGGTCCCAGCAATAAACCATTTGGAAGCAACAAAAAATGTTCACATGTGCTTTTCCCTTGGACAGATAGACAAGACCTAGGGTTTTAAACTCAAGGTCAAGAGTTGGAGTGGGGGGTGGGGGGTTGGAGTCCGTGTGCATTAATGAGTACATGCACTTGGGGAGGGTAGGAGGTAGAGGGGGTGGGAAGTGGGGGAGGTAGTGGAGGATAATGCTATGATGGAGGAGGAATGTGGAGATGCTGAATCTCAAGGGATGCTACAATGTGGATGTGAGGGCGATCTGGCTGTGACATCTGTCACCCCATTGATCACCAGGGTTGATTCAGCTGATCTGGCTGGCCAGGTGGGTGTTCCCTTTCTCCCTCACTGCTCGGTGTGCATCCCTCCCAAAGCTGCATGCTCTGTCGAAAAGGATGACCTTCCTGGAAGAGGAGAGGACCATTCTTCTGTCAAGGGTATACGAGTAGCTGCACTCCCCTGCTAGGACCTCCAAACAAGCTCTCAAGGTCAAGGGATGCTACAATGACTTAAGGTGAGATTAGGTCATCCTCTATCCCATACCAGTTTTCATTGTTCATTGTCCCACTAGGGTTCTCTCAACTTTGTTCTTTCTCCCCTCCCTCCTATTTTCTTTCCTCATCCTTCTTTCTTTCCCACCCGTTCTCCCTTCATGAAGGCCCTTCCATNATTTTCTTTCCTCATCCTTCTTTCTTTCCCACCCGTTCTCCCTTCATGAAGGCCCTTCCATATAAAACCCAAATATTTTTGAAAATATACTTGCAATGGATGAAAAGAAACATTTGTTTTCAAAAGACATAATGTGTAGAAAGAACTTTCTAGTATTAGGAAAATAAAAGAATTTTTTTAAAAGCCTTCACTGATAAAGTAGCTTAGCCAAGAGTTAAAAAAACAAAAACAAAACACCTTATTTGTGAAGTAGTAGCTGTGTCAAAATTATACCTTAGAGCATAAAAAGCAAGAATAAATGTGCAAGTACTGAGAATAATTTAAGGTGCCCACTTTAGCTCTAGCTCAGAAGGTATATTTAAGTGAATTATTTATTTAATCTAAAGATGACTCTTGAGCATCTTTCTCTTTTCATATGCCAATATTTCCTATATTTGAAAAGAGAAAGAATCAAATTCTTCATTGGAATATTTTAAGTGGCTTAAAAAAAAAAAAATCTAAAGAAAGCAGCCTTACTTTCCAGCAGAGGTGGTTCCTGACCTGGACTGATTTTGCTCCCAGGGGACATCTAGCAATGTCTGGAGACATTTTTGGTTGTTAGAACTGGGGGCATGCTACTGACATCTAGTGAATAGAGGCCAGAGATACTGCTAAACATTCTACAATGCACAGGACAGGCTCTAACCACAATGAATTAAATGTCCCAAAATGTCAATAGCTGCAAAGTTGAGAAAAAACATGTTTAGTATTATAGAATATTTGATTAGTAATGTATCTTTATAGCACATGCTTTATCACAACACACGTTGCATTTCTAAAGTTTTTTCCTATATAACAATGCCTATTGGAACAGAAAATTGAGAGGGAAAATGTGCTTATGTTTCTGATAAGACATCCGTTACATGATTCTGCGATCCCCAACCCTGATCAAAGAGCTAGAAATTTCCCCAGTTAAGGTTTATTTCTGACTCTTTTTTTTTTTTTTT
>NW_007729333.1:27990-39248 GCF_000696425.1 Galeopterus variegatus
TTTTTTTTTTTTTTTCCTAATCCACATGACTCCTTCTATTTTCACATCTGAAGAAACAGATGATGGAGCTTGACTTTCTGGGAAGGACAGGTGAATAAATACACATTGCTGAAACACCACAGAGCAATATTACAAAGTACACTGTGTATTTTTAAAAATTTTTTTTCATCGTATATGTTTGTGGGTACACTGTGTATTTTAGTAACGTCTCTAGTTAGAGAAAGCCAGAATGGTTGAGCTGAAATAAGTTAAATATAAATTCTCAAATAAGCATACTTAATGTGTGTATATGTATGTGTGTTCAAATATCTTTGCTTTAAACAATATACAGCTAGTGAAGACAATTTATATAGGAAAGAATCCTGGATTGAGAGAATCAGGAAACTATCTTCTAGTATTATCTAGATGATCAACTTATTTAAATTTATCTGGGTCTCAATTTCCACATCTACAAAAGAGAGGGACAAACTAAATGATCAGTAAAGTTTGTTCCAGTTGTAAAATTCTATGGCCCTAAATCAGTGTGTTGAATTAGTAGGTTTTCAAGTAGCTGTGTTATAATTCCTGGCAAGGTAAAATAATCCCCTAGAGCTTAGCCTCTGTTGGAGCTTGCTGCCTCCCCTATGTTCTAAGCCTAGCTACCCAAAAGTACTTTCTCAAAGTGAATTCCAACTTAAGAAACATCACTATTTGTAGTATTTTGGAACCAAATGATGTGATGATGATGATGTGATGAAGAAAGTGATAATGATATCATCATTCAGTGGCAAACACTGACTGGAAGAGGTTGTGATTTAAAAGATATTTTACTCCTTAACAAAGCTTCTGTTTACAGGTTACCACTGACCGTCATGAAGAGACCCAAGAGTTGCTACAGGCTAATGAACCATTTGAATCAAACTGAACTGTGAATCAGAAATTATCTCGTACTGGGGCTGGCCCGGTGGCACACTGCTACAGTGCACTGCTTGGGAGCACAGCGGCGCTCCCGCCGAGGGTTCGGATCCCACATACAGACCGGTTCCCGCTCACTGGCTGAGCGAGGGGCGGGCGCAGCACCGAGGGTTGCGATCCCGTTGCCGGTCCCGATCCGGTACGGGCGCAACACTGAGGGTTGCAGTCCATTGCCGGACACGAGAAAAGACAAAAAGGAAAAAAAAAAAAAGAAATTATCTCGTACAGCAGCTAATTTGTTAAACCCAGAATGCGAACACGAGTTTTAAAGGGAAATTAAACTATTCGATTCCATTATATTTATAAAACATGATTTTTACAGAACTTGCTGCCTTACCAGCAGATGTCAGTGCAACCTTATTAGCTGACTAACATTTTTAGCAGTTTAAATACATGCCAGTAAACTGAGTGAAAATAGTCTTAAAATAGCAAAGTTAAAAATCTACTGTCAATGTTTTTGATTAAGAATATCTTCTTAGGTGGAGCTATAGAAAAATATCAATCCTTCAAAAGTTTTTAAGTTAAAATTGGTCTTGCCTAGGTAAATCATATTATATAACTTATAACACATTGTTATCATCATAATTTATGTGACAATAGCATTTCTCAGTGACATATAAAAGACATGACCTTAATTAAGTACAAAATGCTAATCTTTGGTAAAGTGTTAGAATAACACGGTATTTTAAAAACTCACACATCATAGGCACTAGATCCAAATGAAATTCATTTGTCTTTGGGGGACATACACAACCCCTTGGAAAAACATGTTAACTGTTAATGAATGCTAAACCATCAACAGTGTGAAACTGTTTTCTACAATGTAGCCTTTTGCTTTTAGCAAAAGTTGTAAATCCAATGACAGTAACAACAGCACCTATTATGTGCTGAACACTCAGTTTACATTACCCCATATAATCTTTGTAACAACCCTGCAATGTAGATACTGTATCACTCACATTTTAAGGATACTAAGGATACAGTAACTGACATTCATAGAGGTTAGGTAATTTATCTAACTAATGAAGGTTACATAGAAAGCCAAAATGACAAACCACAGATGATTCCAAGGCTGTACATTTCCCTTTATGCAATATTCCATTCCTTTAAAAATGCTATTTCATGACCTTGTATTGAACAGGCCTCTTGTTGCTTGTTTATTACACTTGGAGTTAAAGCTACATTTTGTACAAAATATTTCTACAACAATGACACTAAAAGTGACTGAAATATGGATAAAATAAAGGAATAAGTGTAAAATTACTCTCTAAAGGCAAAAGTCATAGTTTCTTGTAAAGTTAAACATGCACTTATCATACAATACCAATCCTATACCTAGGTATTTACCCAAGAGATATAAAAATATATATCCGCACAAAGACTTGTACACAAATTTTTATCAAAACTTTATTCATAATCATCGAAAGCTGAAGACAACCCAAATTTTCATCAACTGGTTAAAGGATAAACATGTTGTGGTTTATCCACATAGTAGAATGCTACTCAGCAATAAAAAGGAACAAATTACTGATACATGCAGCAGCATGGCTGAATCTCAGAAGCACTGTCAAGTGAAAGAAGACAAATACAAAAGGCTATATTGTATGATTCCATGTATATAACATTCTGGAAAAAGCAATACTACAGGGACAGAAAACAGATTAGTAGTTGCCAGGTCTTGGGGGTAGAAGGAGGGATCAGCGACCTTTGGGGGATGATAGAAATATTCTAAATCTTGATTGTACTGGTGGTGATGTGATTATACACGTTTATCAAAACTCATAGAACTGTACACTTCAAGGTGGTGAATTTCAGTTTATACACATTTTACTTCAATAAATTAGCCATTTTTTAAAAAGTGAAAGACTTTGGACATGTACAAAGTATTAGTGATGTCACCAGCAATAAAATTTCTAAATAGTTAAGTCAAACAACAAGAGATAGAAGAGAAGTTAACAAACAACCTGGATTAGTCTTGCCTAGTCTGGGAATATAAGAGAACAGAAACCAGGGCTCTAATACTAGCTGGCCAAGCCACTCATGTGACCTTGAAGCATTACTTCCCTCCAAGTCTCAGTTAACTGACTGCTAAAGAAATTACATTATTTTAATTCTTTAAACTTCTCAAACTTTTCAAGCTAGAAAAACAAAACAAAAAAAGGACCAGGTTCACCATTCCAAAAATTCTCTGACCCTTGCTGGTCATTAAAGGAAAGCCAACGTCTCGCATGTAATTCCCTTGTTAGGGAAATGGGGTTAATAATATTAGCTATTATCCCTCACCATTCCTTTGGAGAGGGAAATTATACAATTTGGCCAGCAGGCGTCATTCACTCATTTATGAAAAACTGACAATTTTTTATATCAAAATGCTTTTTCAATATTTGCCTAATATTGAATATGAATATTTGCCTAATATTTTTATCTTTACCAATTATGAACATTGTTCCTTTGCATAAGTGCTTAGAGAAAGGAAGCTGTCCTAAATATTCCATTTGTTCTTCATTTTTTTCTCAGCTCTAATCAAGTATGCTAATTAAGCCTATATGCCAAGATGGAAAAAATATATCATTTATGCCATTATGCTTAACATTTCAAAGATTTTTAGAAAACAAAGTAGTGCCTTTATGAGCACTACTTACCCAGTCTTAGCAAAATCCATTTTTTTAACAGCATTCTCTTCAATATCAATGTCACCGCCTGCACAAAGCTTTCTTCTGGCATTTCCTATACCATAAACACCCTAAGTAAAGCAACTTCCACATTGTCTTATAATTGTCTTCCACACTGACTTATGTATAAGCCCATGTTTCTTCTCTCTTGACCACCCTGCAAACTATAAATTCCTGGGAGGTACAGCGCTGCACACCCAAGTTTATAGCATGGTACCTTGTGCTCAGTAATGTTTGTTTACGGTGAACAAATGAGTGAATGAATACTTGAATCGATTTTGTCACCTCAAAACAGGTGATCTCTCTATGACCACATGAAAAGGAAAAGGACCAATACGTGGTCAGATTAATTGAAAAACACATAGAAGCACATGGCTATTTTCCCTGGAAGGAACATGCGGGATAACTGAGGCTTATAGAAGGAAGTAAGAGCAGCAACACAGAGAAACTAAAAATTCGAGATAATGGAGTAGATTCATGGCTTATGAAATGAGCTAGCAGGAAGTCTTAACCTTTTTGTGCCAAAGATACCTGGGGATTTGGCATCCGGGGATGCCTATAAACCCCTTCTCAGAATAATGTTATTAAAAAACATAAAATACACAAGATTACAAAGAAAACTAATTATATTCAAATGCAGTTATCAAAATATTTTAAACTATTTATAAGATCTAGCAGCAGGTTTAAAATAACTACTATAATTTCATAAAAATGATGAGTGTAAATGATATTTTGAGAAATCTGCGACAACTGTAACATGATATGAAAAAATATTCTTGACAGTCACAGGTACTGCTAATCTTCTGTAGTTTTACCTAAATTCACAATTGGTGAAAATGCTAGATTTAGGCTAATAAAATTAAATTTGTAGAGTCTGGATGATTAGCTCACTTGGTTAGAGCCTGCTGTGCTGATAACACCAAGGTCGAGGGTTCAGGTCCCCATACTAGCCAGCCACCTCCAAAATAGAGATAAACATTAAAGCTGCAATTTTTTTTCTTCTTTCTAACTACACAAACCCCTTAAATCCTTAAATCCTATTTATGAACCACTTGATGGGGATCTATGTACCCAAGGTGAAGAAGTACTGGACTGAATGGAAGTTGGGATGGTGGAGAAAGAGGGAGCAAACAGGTCCCCATACTAGCCAGCCACCTCCAAAATAGAGATAAACATTAAAGCTGCAATTTTTTATCTTCTTTCTAACTACACAAACCCCTTAAATCCTTAAATCCTATTTATGAACCACTTGATGGGGATCTATGTACCCAAGGTGAAGAAGCACTGGACTGAATGGAAGTTGGGATGGTGGAGAAAGAGGGAGCAAAAGGATTTTACTTCTGCAGGTAGAGTCCTTTCTCTCTCTCTCTCTCTCAATGATCACTGGCAATAATCTAGACTAGATGTTCTCAACTGGGCATGGTTTTGCATACCTGTAGCCCCATAGGGGACATTTGGCAATGTCTGGAGAGATTTTTAGTTTTCACAACTGTGGAGTGGGAGTGCTGCTGGCATCTAGTGGTTGGAGGTCAGAGATGCTATTAAACAGCCTGCAATGCACAACACCTCACAACGAAGAATTACACAGCTGAAATGTCAATAATGCCAATGTTGAGAAATCTTGTTCTAAGGAGAAATGGTGGTAGTTTGGACCAGGGTGGTAGTAATGAAGGTGGTGGCAAGTGGTTAGACTTAAGATATATTTGGAGGTAGCCAGTAAGCGATACAGAGCTTGTTGACAGATTGGAAGTGGTCTCCTAGGATTTTGCCTGAGCAACGAGGTGGATGTTGGTAATATTTACTGAGATTAGGAACACTGAGGATCAGTGATTAGAGCATAGATGATATTTAAAGCCATGAGAGTGGGTAAACTCATTCAGGGGGATAATTTAAATAGAAAAGGAAAGAGTGCTTGACAGAGCCCTGGGAGACTCCAGACTGGAGCTTCTATTGGAGGAGAAGAAGCCAACATATGAGACAGGAGTGAGGTCCTTGGGAAGGCCAGAGAGGGTGTACTCCAAGCTCAGGGAAAGGTGGCCTGAGTAGCAGGGACACTTTTTCCACTGGAAAAGAAGGGAAGACAAAGTTTATAAACAGGAATGTAGGAAGATGAGTGGATTTGGTGATGGAAAAGGGGCATTTCCCATTAGGTTGCATTTATTGTCTCTCTGACTAAGGTTTGAGTATGAGTGTTGGTTGAGTGTGAGTGTATGTATGTGTGGAGGTACTGGAGATTTGAGAAGAGAAGATGCTATGAAATAGTTAACTTGGAGAGGTGGGAAATGATGTTACCAAGTATCTTTGTTTTCTGTTGCTATACCTGAATACCTCGGACTGAGTAATTTACAGGAAAAATAAGAAATTTGTTTCTTATTACTCTGGAAGCTGGGAAGTCCAAGATCAATCAGTCACAACTGATTGGCTTCTGGTGAGGGCCTCATGCTGTGTCATAACATGGCAGAAGGTATTGCAGAGGGGTCCACATGAGAGTCAAACTGGCTTTTATAACTGACCCAGTCCCCAAGTAATCCATTAATTCGTTAATCCATTCATAAGGACAGAACCCTCATGACCTAATCATCTCTTAAAGGTCCTGTCAGATTCCACCTCTTAAAACTGTCACAATGGCAATTAAATTCCAACATGAGTTGGAATTTAACACTCAAATCATAGCACCAGGGGAATGAGATGGAATCATCTGGTACCATTTGAGTCATTTGAGAATTATACTCACAAACTTAAAGTGAGTCCTATCAGCACAATTTCAAGATTAATAATTAATAACTTTTATTTTATGAATAAAATACCATAGCAACAATAACATTAACTTCCACTATCTTGATCACTTAAAAGGCAGCATGCATCCCTCTTTACAGAATGCTCTCATTTAATATTCTCAAACAACCCTTATAAGATAGGTGTTATTACTCTCACTTAATTGATAAAGAAACTAAGTGTCAGAGGGATTAAGGAATTTTTTCAAGGCCACACAGCAGGAGGTCAGGATTCAAACCTGTGTCAGTTGATTGTAAAGCTCGTACCCTTAACTAGTATTATCCTACCCTATACTCAAGCTACCTTTGAAAACCACTGCCCTGAACAGGGATTTATAACTTACCTACTCTTTTCAGAATAGTAACTTCAGAGAGGAGTGGGGGGAGTAAGTGGAGATAGTGCTGGAAAAAAGTCACCTGAGTTTTACTAAAACTGCATATGATCAATTGTTACAATTTACTCTGAGATTTTTCTCCTGCAAGATTCTCTTTGAGACTTCCTTAACTCTGGTTTTACCTGTTTACCCAAACGCGATAGAGGAGGGAACAGGGTGCTGGAGAGAGAACAAGGTACAGAGTGTGTTTTCCCATCCCCCCCACCTAGAGGAGGGAACAGGGTGCTGGAGAGAGAACAAGGTACAGAGTGTGTTTTCCCATCCCCCCCCCACCCTCCCCACGCCTCTAACTCCCCTGGGGCAGTCTGGAGTTCTGAAAAGAGACAAAAATTAATTCTACCAAGGAAACAGTCTACTCCCTCAGCCCCTAACTTTGGTGGAAATGGAGATGTAAGGCTTGAGGAAGAGGTTGTCTAAGACCTCAAGAGAACATCTGAAGAGAATGGAGGTTTTCCTTTGTATTTGGCTCCTACTGTGGCAGTTGAGCTCACCACACATTCTCGGCAGCAATGCAGCTCCTGACAAGATACAGAGCTACAGATTAAATGCAAAATAAGACAGGTCCTTCCAGTCAGAACGACAAAAGCAAACGCTTCATTGAGTTCTCTCATCTTAAATAGCTGTCAGCCATAGTCTTTACTCTCCTCCCCCCAACAATTGAAAAAATTTAGAATCTATTTATTTTTTCTCTTTTTTTGTAGGGATGGTGGGTAAAGAAGTGTCAAATTGCCAGCTCTGATGAATTTGCCTATAGCATTGTATATCACATGTAAAGTTGGATTTATTTTGTAACTCTGTTTATTTACCTACCACTTGCCATTAATCGTCCTGTTACTAAAAACTGGTATTTTAAAAAATAACTATCTTGATACCTTTGTTTAAATACTTATTAAAAAATCAGTTAAAGCTCAGCATTTTAGGTTCATTTATTCTATTTCTATTTTTGTCTGAGCTGTGTATTGAGCAATGTATGTATTTTGACCATTTCTTTTCTCACCTTATTAGAAACATTAGAATTACGAAGCATATATTGACTAGGATGGGGCACCCTCCTGGGCACGGGATGTGTTAAGATCTCTCTTCTTCATGCAGTAGGTAAAGCCCCTATGTATGTGGTTCTTCCCCTCTATGAAAGAGTTTAAACAATCATTTAGCAAGCATTTATTAAGCACCAGCACTGTGTTAGGTTCTTGAGATACAAAGAAGGATAAGGAATGGCCACTGTTCTCAAGGAAACAAGTATATCAGGTGTTACAGAGAATAAAATGGCTGTATCTAAACCGTATAATTGAGCTAAAGGAGGAAATACATGATCTCTAGAATATTTTGGCCTTTCTATTCTAAGATAATGCCACAGACCATCTCTCACTCTGACCCCTCGTGACTAACAGGGCTTTGCGGAGAAGCTATCGGCTGGTACTGTCAGCACCAGGGAACCTGGACTCGGAGTCAGAGGAACCTGGGCTCAAATGACATATACGTCACTTACTAGGACATGAACTTGGCAAGCTTTTTAACCTCATAGGGCCCAACTTTATTCATCCTCAAAGTAAGCTTATTGCAAGGAAGAAACTATTGTGTAATGGCTAAGAGGTAAAGCTCTGCAGCCAGACTGCCTGGATTCAGCCAGGATCTTGGACATGTTATTTAATCTCTCTATTCCTCAGCTTCCTCATTTATAAAATGGGGACAATAATTTTATCTATCTCATTGTTTTGGGGTGGATTAAATGATTAAATGGTATAAAACAGCGAAACAGTGCCTGGTACATTGCAACTGGTCAATAAATGTTGGCTATTCTTATTGTTATTGTTTTTATTTATTTATTTTTTAAAATTTTTATACATAGTTGATTGTACATATCTGTGAAGTACCACATTGAATATCAATACCTGTGCAATATGTGATGCTCAAATCAGGATAATTAGTATATTCAACATTATACAATGTAATCATTTTTCATGGCACTTTACCAATTCCTCCTTTATCCACCCCCTTCCCACCTCTGGTAACCTCAGTTCTGTTCACTCCTTTTGAAAGTTCAATATATTATTGTGATTGTCGTATCTTTCTTTCTTTATTTTTAAAATGTATTTGTTTATTTTTTTAGCCCCACTTATAAGTTAGGATATACAGTATTTCTCTTCCTGTGCCTGGCTCATTTCACTTAACATAGTTTCCTCTAAATTCATCCATGTTGCTGTGAGTGGCAGTGTTTCATTCTTTCTCATGGCAGACTAGTATTCCATTGTGTAAATATACCACATTTTCCTTATCCAGTCATCCTGACGATGGACATTTAGGCTGGTTCCAACTCTTGGCTATTGTAAATCGAGCTTCAATAAACATGGGAGTTCAGGTATCCCTTCAACATGATGATTTCCATTCCTCTGGGTATACACCCAGCAGTGGAATTGCTGTTCTAATTGAGGAAACTCCATACCATTTCCCATAATGGCTGCACCTGTTTACAGTCCCACCAACAGTGTAGGAGGGTTCCCCTGTTGTTACTGTTATACCTCTCTCATAGAGCAGTTGAAAATTAAATGAAATAATGTATGCAAAGTAGCTAACACAGTGTCTAGCACCTAGTAATTACTTACCAAATGAACTAAATGCAGCATTCTTACCCCTCCTTCATCAAACCCCTGACTATGGCCTCAATAGAAGGAGCTGTTAAGACTTGTGGGTGACCTAGAAGTCCCTGAATGATTTAGTCTTGCCCTCCCTCCCTGACCTCATCACCTACCACTCTGTGCCTCCACTTATCTTCTCCAGCCACACTGGCTCTGGGCTGTTCTTTGAACATGCCAAGCATACTCCACCGCCAGCCCTGGCTGTTCCCACCCCGAGCGGGCTCATTTCCCTCAGCTAATTGCATGGCTGGTGTCCTTACTTGATGTGGGTCTCTGCTCAAACATCACCTTGTCAGTGAGGCCACCCCCAGTCCTGCTGTCCCCTTACTCTGCTTTATATATATGCTCAGTACACTGTTGTCTGACATATTTTACCTGTTTATTTGTCCACCTCTGTCTTCCTTCACTAGAAGGTAAGATAGCTTTTAAAACTTTCCATGTGTTAGACACATTTGTTCACATACTTATCAATGATCATTTACAAAAACAGACTAAAATCTGGCCCCTAAAGCAAAAGTTGACAAGTTTCAAATTGTTTTCAAACAAAACATGTTCTCTGGACATAACTAAATTAAATTAAAAGCCAATAACATAAGACAAGCCAAAAAAAGAGTCTTATACACTTGGAAAGGGGAAGTTAATATGTATATTAAAAAGTTGCAACTAAAAATAAGAAAAATATTACATATCAAAATGTAAGAGGCCCAGCAAAAGTAATGTATACAGAAAAATATATAACCTTAAATGCTGTATTAGGAAAGAATGTGAGCCACTTAAAAAGTTTTAAAAAGAAGAGAACAAAATGAAAAAATTTTAAGAAAGAATATAATAAAGATAAGAGCAAAATTAACGATTTAGAAATCAGAATATACAATTAGTAGGATCTATAAAGTCAAAAGTTGGTTCTTTGAAAAGACTATTAAAATAGACAAAAACCTCTAGCAGGATTAATAAAGAAAAGGAGAGATGGCACGAATAAATAATGTTAGCAATGAAAAGGAAAATAACTTCTTATCCAGTAAGATTTTTAAAAGGTTAACAAAATAATACTTTGTAACCATTTTATGTCAATAAATTTGAAAATTTAGAAAAAGTATCCAAACCTCTAGAAATAGATTGGTCACAATTAAAGACACTGACAAAATAATTGAATACCCTTCCAGAAAGAAAACACCTGTTCCAGATTATTTTGTCTATGTGCTCTACCAAATTTTCAAGATAAAGATAATTCTAATCTTTTGCAAACTCTTTCAGAAAATAAAAAAAGAGGAAACATTTCCTATAGCACTTTGTGAGTCCAATATAACCTTGATGACAACCAGACAAGGATTATAGGAGAAAGAAAAATTATAGGCCAATTTTATGTATAAATGTAGATGTAAGAATTCTAAAAATATTATCAAACTGAAACTGGCAATATGTATTGGACAACATACAAAATGATCATGATACATCATGATCAAGTTGGATTATCTGAAGAATGCAAGGCTGATATAGCTTAAGAAAATTCTAGAAGGCTATTCTTCAGAAGAATAGATTAAAGGAAGGATATCTTATACATGCTTTCTTTGAAATTTGATATTACCTCAAAGAATATTTGCGAAGAAGAAAAAATAATGAGTTGTTTGAATTTAAACCCAAAGTTACGACGTTTACCTGGATCTGCCTGGTGATAAAAAATACATGTATTTTTTTTTTATCACCTGGAAGAATGAGGTGCATAAAGCTGAGTTGAAAATTAGTTTTTCAGGGCCGGCCCGGTGGCGCACTGGATAAGTGCGCTGCTTGGGAAGCGCGGCGGCACTCCCGCCCGAGGGTTCGGATCCC
>NW_007729333.1:39928-41000 GCF_000696425.1 Galeopterus variegatus
TATACATGCTTTCTTTGAAATTTGATATTACCTCAAAGAATATTTGCGAAGAAGAAAAAATGAGTTGTTTGAATTTAAACCCAAAGTTACGACGTTTACCTGGATCTGCCTGGTGATAAAAAATACATGTATTTTTTTTATCACCTGGAAGAATGAAGTGCATAAAGCTGAGTTGAAAATTAGTTTTTCATCCTTGAGTTTTGTCCTCAAAAATTTATATTTATTAGTGATGCCACTGGATGTATACTTATTTTCTTTTATTGTGGGTTTTTCCATTTAAATTTACAGAAAATTTGCAAGAAAAATTTTAAGAAGCACTATTCTATTACTAAACTTGGTGATCAACATCTACTCCATTTTTTTACCTTTTAATGTATAGTTTGAAAACTAAAAAGGAAATTGTTAATTGTGTAGTATGATCTGTGCTTTAAAAGATCTATTTTGCTTATGTTCATGTTTCCATCACCAGTTAGCTGCTTAAATTAAATTTGGGGTTTTTTTTTCAGTGACATATCTCAAACACAGTATCATTTATAGATGAATACAGTTTCCGAGGACATTTTGTTTCTTTTTTTAAGAAGCTGTACTAACAAAAAGATAGAAAGATATTCCATGCTCTTGGATTGGAAGAATTAACATTGCGAAATGTCTATACTGCCCAAAGTGATCTACAGATTCAATGCAATCCCCATCAAAATACCAATGACATTCTTCACAGAAATGGAAAGAACAATCTTACCTTTTATATGGAAAAACAAAAGACCCTGAATAGCCAAAGCAATCCTGAGCAAAAAAAAAATAAAGCCGGAGGCATAACACTATCTGACTTCAAATTATAGTTCAAAGCTATTGTAACAAAAACAGCATGATACTGGTATAAAAATAGACATTCAGACCAGTGAAGTAGAATTGAGAACCCAGAAATCACCCCTCAGGCTTATAGCCATCTGATATTGGACAAAGGCAACAAAAATCTACCTTGGGGAAGAGATTGCCTCTTCAACAAGTGGTTGCTGGGAAAACTGGATATCCAAATGCAGAAGAATGAAACTAGATATGCATCTCTCACCAT
>NW_007729333.1:42266-43128 GCF_000696425.1 Galeopterus variegatus
CAAAGCATAGAGGGATAAATACTGCATGTGCTCACTCATATGTGGGAGCTAAGAGAGAAAGGAAGGAAAGAAAGAAAGACCACAATAGTGTGGTAGTCTTACAGAGGGAGGGAACATTCCTAGGGCTAAAAAGCAGAGTTTGAGGGAAAGGTTGGGGGATAATTGGGTGGGGACCCAGGGTACAAAAGTAATTTCCGATAATGGGTATGTCCCCAGTATGAGTCTGGCCCTCATCTCATGGGCATGAGGGGTGACAATTAGCTTTGTACCTCATGAATATTCATTAAAAATTAAAATAAACAAATAATATAAATAAATAAAAATTTTCCCTTTGAACCAAAAAAAAAAAAAGCTGTACTACTGTTTCTAGTTATCTCAATTATCTCCCAATTTCAGTTGCTGTGTATTGATTGTCCCCCTCAAAGCTCATTAAAACTTAATCCCCACTGTGACAGTGTTAAGAGGGTGAGAAATTCTATAATGGTAATTGAAAGGTGGGGCCTTGAAGAAGTGATTAGATTGTGAGGACTATGCCCTTGTGAATGGATTGATCTATTCATGGAGCAATGGGAGTGGTTCTGATGGTTTTAAAAGGAGAGCAAGTGAGGAAGTTACTCTCTTGCCTGCTCAAGCCATCTGCCATGTGACACTCTGCATTGCTGTGAAGAGTCACTGCCACCAACAAGGCCCTCACCAGTTGTGTTCTCTCAACTTTGGACTTCCCAGCCTCCAAACCTGTAAGCAATAAATATTGTTTCTTTACAAATTACCCAATTTCCGCTATTTCTGTTATAAGCAACTGAAATGGACTACTACATGAGTGATTCTTCAAAACTCATTTTAGATGGATTAGTAAGTATGT
>NW_007729333.1:43551-45749 GCF_000696425.1 Galeopterus variegatus
TGCATTGCTGTGAAGAGTCACTGCCACCAACAAGGCCCTCACCAGTTGTGTTCTCTCAACTTTGGACTTCCCAGCCTCCAAACCTGTAAGCAATAAATATTGTTTCTTTACAAATTACCCAATTTCCGCTATTTCTGTTATAAGCAACTGAAATGGACTACTACATGAGTGATTCTTCAAAACTCATTTTAGATGGATTAGTAAGTATGTAGGAAAAGTACCTTAATATATTATAATTAAGAGCAGCTAGACTAGTGAATCTATGTTCCAACTGATTTTGTTCGAGTTACTATTATTTTATAATAGCTGGAAAAGTATTATTTTTCAAGTGTCTTTTTTTGCTAATATATTTGGCTGCGTGTACAGGTAAATGAATTTAATTATTTATTATGATTATCATTATTTTTTATAAGGCCATATTGAATAGGTCCAAAATAAATAATTCAGTAAATCTCAATTGCTATAACTGATCTATTGAGTCTTATGTTGGGACCTATACTGGTCTTGTTTCATGAACACAATAAAAATGGCCTTGGATAATTACAACAGTGGAATTTCGGGGTATAATAATGATTACACACACACATGCACATACATTTTAAAGGTAAACTAAACCAGTATAGTTTATTTTATAAGCTGGGGCACAGCATATATCTTGTGCCTTTCTGTATGACTCAGAGAGCCTAAGGAAGGTCTATGAATACAGTAGATATCCATACATGTGTGAATGAGTAAAAGAGGGTAGAGGCATCAGTAATTCACCTAGACCTGAAGCCTGTTCACATCTTGGTTCCTTCACTCCCTAGCTGTGTGACTTTGAGCAAAAGATGTAAACTCTCTGTACCCCAGTTTCTCAGTCATTAGCTGTGAAATAATCATTACACTTACCTCATAGGATTTGTGTGAGCATTAAATGAATGAATACATATAAGTAGTTGAAATAATACCCAATGCATAATAAGCATTTAATTATTATTAGCTAGTTTTGTTTAGAACAGATGTGCTAAATGGAACACTTTTCTTTTAATACTTTGAATATACACACTTTCTAAAACTATTATTCCAAAGTCATCTGCACAGAATGATTGCTCAATGAAGGTTCTTACTGCTGTAAGAGTTACATGACTATTAAAGCTTTTGCTCAGCTCCTGACGAATAGTAAACATCAATAAATGCTAGTCTTCCTTCTCTCTTTTCTCTCTTGCCCTACCACATCCTTCACCCTATGTCTCTTTCTGGCAGCTCTTATTCTTATTACTGTATTATAAATATTTTTTTTGGCATTGCTAATCCCACACTTTTGATCTCAAGACATTTATTATTCTTCGGATCTTTCATCTCCATTTACAAGAAAAGCTTGACTCTTGGTAATCAGATAAATCTGATTATAAACTTTGACTCTGCCATATAATCTCCTCAGCCTTTATTCGCTCATCTGTAAAGGGTATAATTAAATATTTTTACAGGTTTGTTGAGAAGATTAGGACAATTGTATGTTATGTTCCCATCACAATGCCTAACACATAGTGGGTGATCAAAATATAGTAGTTTCTTCTCTTCGTGAACTGATTTTCCTCATTTTGCATTTCTTTCTTTAAGAAAATCCTTTAAAGGATTGAGATAAAATTCTTAATTGACTTATATTCATCTTTTCCACAGCATTTCAAATTTTCATTTTCCAAAAGAACTTGAAGAAGCTTTGCATCCTCCAGCCTCTTTGAAGGACTGTCCTTGTGCCTGCGTAGAATATAAAACTCTGTAAGACATCAGTTCTCTCCTCAAAATAAACCTGCAATTCACTGGTACTTTTCATTTTCATGTAAATTACTATTCAGGCGTATTAATGATCAAGTTTCTTATACATATTGTATAGTGAGTATTAAGTTCTCAGGTCATAAATCTGAGCATTTAAGAAAATGATTTTATTTTTATGTAACAACTTAGTTTCTATCTCAAGATCCCCTTTCTTCCCGGTAGCAGATAATATGATCTTGTCAATTCTGGGTAAACTCAGTCAGGTTCTTCTCTCCTTTTCTATGATGTGGAATTTAATTTCCAGGAGCTTATGGTAGTATAGCTTCCGGTGGGGATGGTGGGAGGGTAGCTGGCCCATGAGTGTCATCTGTCCTTCATATTGGCTTCCACAGGGATGTGCTAGCCCACTGAGCCATGTACATACCTCCATACTGGCTTCTGCA
>NW_007729333.1:45844-48831 GCF_000696425.1 Galeopterus variegatus
ATGAGTGTCATCTGTCCTTCATATTGGCTTCCACAGGGATGTGCTAGCCCACTGAGCCATGTACATACCTCCATACTGGCTTCTGCAAGGTTGTCCCTGTCCCCACCTGCACCATAGTGGTGTGGTCCCTGCTGCTTTCCCCTCATTCTGGAGTCTCCTGGTTATGGCCATGGGCTCTTTGACAATTTCCTGGCTAATTTCTGCACCCTTTTCTAGAGCATAAGAATATCAATTCCTCTCATACTCTGCTATTGGTACTCGGGAAACTCAGGAGGACCGCTACAGACTCTAACTGTCCACACCCACTTACACAGCCACCTCTACTACTGAGCCTGCTGCAGGGCAGTAGAGGGAATTCCTGGGGAAAACATTGCCTTCAAGAATCCTCTATGATCTCACTATTCAAAGTGTGGACCATGGACTAGCTGCATTGGGATCACCTGGGAACTTGTTGGAAATGCAAAATCTTGGGTCTCATTACAGAACTATTCAATAAAAGTGCATTTTAACAAAGTCCTCAGGTTGTTTGTGTGCAGATTAAAATTTGCGAAGCACTGATCTGACATACAGGACTGAGTTTCAATTTACCCTTAGAACCCTGATCCCATCTAAGGATTCTATTGCTCTTCCCTCCCTTACTACTGAAGAGTTCATTACTGAGGAAGAGGTACAAGAAAGTAGGAGCTGGGGACCCTTTTAGAGAGTTCCATCAATGTCTTAACAATCTTGCTTCCCACCTCCACTGCAACACTTTTTCTTCCTTAGCCCAGAAAAAGGTTTAAACTATCTCCTTCTGGGAGGGGAAAATGCCCCAGCAAATACTTGATTTCATCTTTGTACTGTATAGCTGGACATTTTTAACTGAAAAGCCAACAATTTGATACCTGTATTTTCTGGTTGTACTGTAATTCCCTCCCCTTCCCTTCCTCCTCAAGCCTCTGCTTGGGGCAATGGAACAAAGCAGTCTAGTGACCTGGATAAGGGAGGTTCAGGGTCAAGGTAATTTGGGAGAAAGCAGTTAATACTTCATAATATCACCTTGTAATATAAAGATTTTATTTAGGTTTTAAAATATTTTAGTCTCAAATGGATTACTTTTTCTAGAAAGACAAACTACATTTGATACTGTAGTTCACGCTATCATATTGAAAGTCCTTCTAGGCTTTCTTGTCTGAGAATGAAATTTGCTATAGAATTTTTGTGTTCAGATAGTGAATATTGGGCAAGTAAACTGACAGAAGTGAGTTAAGCCTCTTCTGTCTTCAACAATGTGGTTTGGTTTAATAGTTAACATTTTAGATTTACATATTATTTATTCTCAAAAGTCTTCTTTGACCCTTCAAAAGAGAACTATGTGCTCCCTGAGTTCCAGGTACTATATTTACTTCTGTGATAGCATTTAAGACTCCATTCACTGTGTTTCTTAGTAGACTGTAAGGTTACTGAGGACAGGGTCAGAGTGTATTTCATTGCTGTGTCCCCAGTCCCTACCTAACTTGGCTCATAGGAAAAGTAAAAAAAAAAAAGAAAAAAAAGAAAACTGCTTGGATGAATAAATGAACAAACTCATTGCTTATATTCATTGGTATTAACATCTACCCTGGGTAGATGAAAGGAAGAGAATAAATACAAAAAGCATTGTGGAGGTCTTTTAGCCCAATCGCTGACTCAGAATAAGAATCCTAAATATAGAATCTGTAACAAGAGTCAAGCTTTTGCTAAAATATTTCCACAAGAGGGAATATACTTAGCTTTTTTCCATTTATGGATAGTTCACATTTTTAGAGAATGCTTTCTTTATTGAATCAAAATCTGCCTCCTTGATTCCATCTGCCCTTTGGGGTTTTGTTGATTTCTATTTCTATAGTATAATTCTTAAAATTTGTTAAAAAGACACAAAATCAAAGTGACTTCAGATGTGGTAAGATGGTTTGTCTTGCACATAAATTTACCGTCAGCTGGAATGTTTGTTCCACCCCCACCCTCAGTAAAATATACAGGTCTTGCTTTTGAACTCAGGTATTTACAGAACTGTCAGAAATAGCAAGGGACGAGAATACTGGTGGGTTTGTCTACTGCATTCAAGGAGGGGAAATTGCCTTGATTTTTAGCCTTATCTTTGATGTGAGAATAGCATTGCTTAGGTATTTTATGATATATGTCATATCACACTATAAGGGGATTCATTTCTGGTTGTGCTATTTTACATTTGAAAATGCTCATCAGAATTTCTCTGTGTGCCTTTGCTCTGTTCCCATATTGCTACTGCCTAGTTGCCTCTGTCACCTCGAAGGCCAAAATGACCTCCTCTTCTTACCTACTACTTCTACGACTTCTACTACGACTACTTCTGCCAACTGCTCTGTCACTGGCACCATGATTCTCCCAGGCATTGTGAAATATGAGGATCATTTATCCTGTTCATCCCCCATCCTGTCAGCTACCCCACCATGAGCATTTCTCCTCCGCAGTGTTCCTCACATCCACGTCCTCCTGTCCAGTAACCCTGAGAGGAGACCCTCATCGCTGTGAGATTCAATCTCTGCTTCCCTTCCTCACTCCAGCTTCCATCCCATTTTATCCGAAAGGCATACCACAGCTGCACTAATTGTTCTTAAACTCTGCTGTCATCAGTCTGTCACCTATTTTACAACCCAGACCATGTGGACGTCTCACTGCCTCAGTCTAAGCTCTTATACCTCCATCTCAAGGACTCTTTCAACCCCCAAGCTCTGACTCTCAAATTGTCCATCCTTATTTTAGCTGCTGCACCTCCCCATCCAACTCCTCTAAAATCCAAGTCCTGGGCCGGCCCGGTGGCGCACTGCTACAGTGCGCCGCTTGGGAGTGCGGCGGCGCTCCCGCCGAGGGTTCGGATCCCATGTGGAGACCAGTTTCCGCTCACTGGCTGAATGTGGTGTGGGCGCAACACCGAGGGTTGCGATCCCGTTGCCGGTCCCCGGCACGGGCATGACACCGAGGGCTGC
>NW_007729333.1:49795-61228 GCF_000696425.1 Galeopterus variegatus
AAAAAAAAAAAAAATCCAAGTCCACTCTAGTCTACACCCTCCCTTCCTGCAACCCACCTGTACCCCACCCAGACACAGCTATGCTATGAAGGTACTTCAAAAAGTTCATGAAAAGATTTGTATTATCTTTTATTTCTATTTTTCTATGAACTTTTTGAAATATCCTCTTACATGTGCATTTGTATTGATCAGCTCCCTCTTCTGTGCCAGTTCTAAAGCCCACCTTAAGTTCTATTTCCTCCACAAGTTTTTCTCCCAATTATTCCAAGCCTTATTTATCCCCCTCTCTTTCTCTTTTTTTAACATTTTTATTGTGAATTATAATATAAGTAAAAGTGAATAAAACTAATGTGTACAGTTTAACAACTGGCTGTAAAAAGAACACCCATGTAACCATCACTCAGATAGGAAATAGAATATTACTGGAGCCCACCCCCTACCCCCATGTATCCCTTTACAATACTTGCCGGTCCCCGGTACGGGCACGACACCGAGGGTTGCGATCCCGTTACTGGTCAGTAAAAAGGACAAAAAGAAAAAAAAAAAATCCAAGTCCACTCTAGTCTACACCCTCCCTTCCTGCAACCCACCTGTACCCCACCCAGACACAGCTATGCTATGAAGGTACTTCAAAAAGTTCATGAAAAGATTTATATTATCTTTTATTTCTATTTTTCTACGAACTTTTTGAAATATCCTCTTACATGTGCATTTGTATTGATCAGCACCCTCTTCTGTGCCAGTTCTAAAGCCCACCTTAAGTTCTATTTCCTCCACAAGTTTTTCTCCCAATTATTCCAAGCCTTATTTATCCCCCTCTCTTTCTCTTTTTTAACATTTTTATTGTGAATTATAATATAAGTAAAAGTGAATAAAACTAATGTGTACAGTTTAACAACTGGCTGTAAAAAGAACACCCAAGTAACCATCACTCAGATAGGAAATAGAATATTACTGGAGCCCACCCCCTACCCCCATGTATCCCTTTACAATATGTATTACAGTGCTAATAGTCTGTATTTCATAATTGAACACCTACAGTAATTAAGTACTATGTTGCCTTGCCTTGTGGTTTGAGTGTGTTGATTTTATTCCTCCGACTCAATTGTGGGCTCTCAAAGGGCAGGGACTATATAGATTATTCTTTAGAATATCCCACAGTATCTCGAGCAGTGCTAAGAAAATACTGTGTATTCAAGTGAAGCTTGTTCATTGATTATAGACTAGGAAAAAGCAACTCTGAGGACAAATAATATGTATGTTTGTGTCCAAGAACTAACATTTTATATCTAATAACTTTCAAACACATGTCAGCCTTTAGAAAACGGCACAGTTCTATTTTCTTGGGTTCTTTCCCCCCATACTGTGCTCCTTGGTTTCAGTTTTCTTTTCCTTTATATGACATTTAGCTTTCCTGGAGATTTTGCAGGGAATTTCCATTTTTTGCAAAGCAGGATATAGAGGAATGCCTTTGAATGAATAGAAGTCCATGACAACATGATGGGAACACCAAAGATTGCCTCAGCTACTTCATTTAAAGAACTGCTGCAATCACAAAACAGCCTTTCTCCTCCATTGCACAATTCTCTCACGAACATTTTCACATTGCATCCAAATGTCTTTAGGATTAAATGCCTTAGAAATTGTTAGTCACATTCCCTATCTCGAAAGTTCCATCACACAGCTCTTCCAGGAAAGATTCCATGACAGCAATAGAGAAGACAAAATATGCATACTAAGGAAAGAGTAAACATAGGAAACACACATTTAAAAAAAACAAAACTAATTTCTGAAGGAGTTCTCAGTGTAAGCAAAACATTTAAATCAAGGAAATGACACAGTGAAAATTACATTAAAGTGTATAAAGTATGCCGATGGTGATATCTAGAAAAACAGCATAGATATTATAAGACAGTAATGATTCTAATGTTTGGTCAGACCTATGAATCACTGAGCTATTAAGTTAAATAAGTATTCTTTACATAGGAGAATCTGAGATTCCACAGCAGAAGGAAGAAAATCTACACTTTTGTTTTATTCTAGTGCTTCTATGGCTGGGGCAAAATTTATCGTATTGAATTATTTCTTGCTTGGGCTAATTGTAATCTGGCAACAGAGATAAGCAGGAAGAAAATTCACATTACTGAAATGGGTTTATTTACAAGTCTAGTTCACACATAGACCACTGAAATGGCTGTATTGGGTAAGATAGTAAGTTACCAAAATAGCACCTGACAATCATGGTGTTCAATCAGTTAAGCAACTAAGCCTGACTTCCAAGCTTTGGGCATGAAGACAAGGACAAAATTATTTAGAAGACTTCTATTTTCATTCATGCAGATAACAAACATGTGTTGAGCTCCTACCATGCGCCAGGCCCTGTTATAGTTACTTGGGATACATCAGTGAGCAAAACAGACAGAAGTTCTTGCTCTTCAGAAGCTTACATTTAGTGAGGGCATGCTAGTAGCCATTCGTGTTGTGTGATGTGCCATTTTTACGAATTTCAAAAACAAAAAATATAGTGTTGATTCTATGGTAAGTCCATAGAAAAACTGCAAGTAAACACAAGCCTCAAGACAGTGGTTAACTCTAGGAAGAGACAGGGCACTGGGATCAGGAAGGCGCAAACAGGCAGCTTCAATGATATTGGTGATATTGAATTTCCAAGGTTGGATAGTGGATTAACAGGTGTTTATTTTATTATTTTGCTTTATAAGCTAAACATAAGTTTTTGTACATATGAAATATTACAAGTTTTTTTTTTTAATGAAAGGAAAATTTTTTTAAAAAAGAGCAAGTGGCAGGGTATGGAGCCAGGGAATCAGCTCATGTAATTTAAAATGGCTGAGAAAGATTTTTATTGTTCCTTTAGATTGCTGTTTCATTTTACATAAGGTATAATTGTATTACTTTTATGACTATTTTTTAATAGTTTGTTTTATTTAGAAAAGAGAGACATAATATCAAATGGGTATATCTTAGATGGAGCTACCTGAAAACATGCTGCATTAGTCAGCTCAAGCCACCATAACAAAATACCATAGACTGTGGAACTTAAACAAAAGAAATTTATTTTCTCACAGCTCTGGAGGCTGAAAGTCTGAGATCAGGGTGTCAGCATGGTTGGGTTCTGGTGAAGGCTCTCTTCCTGGCTTGTAAATGGAGGCCTTCTTGCTGTATCTTCACATGACGGAGAGAAAACTCAAGAGCAAGCTTTCTTGCAGTAGCAGATTGTCCTGGAAGCTAAATTTATTTTCTCACAGCTCTGGAGGCTGAAAGTCTGAGATCAGGGTGTCAGCATGGTTGGTGTTCTGGTGAAGGCTCTCTTCCTGGCTTGTAAATGGAGGCCTTCTTGCTGTAATCTTCACATGACGGAGAGAAAACTCAAGAGCAAGCTTTTTTGCAGTAGCAGATTGTCCTGGAAGCCGGAGGTGTCTCTTCTTGTAAGGTCACTAATCCCATCATAGGTGCACCACCCTCATGACCTAACCTAAACTTGAGTACCTCCCAATGATCCCATCTCCAAATACCATCACGTTGGGGGTTAGGGTTTCAATGTATAAATTTTGGGGTGACACAAACATTCAGTCCATAACAGATGCTGTGCAGAGTCTATTGAGGAGTGTTCTCAGGAGATATACCTATCTGAAGGAGATGAAGAGTCAAGACTGGGCAGAAGGTGAAACTGACTGGGAATGTGGTTGCAGCTGCAGCCTCAGCTGGTCTTATGAGGAGCTGCGGAGCTAGGATAACCCTTCAGAGAGGTAGTGAGTCAAGGCAAGGGCACAGTCATTGGCTATTAGCCCCTTCCTCAGGGGTGTAACCCTGGGCAAGGCAGTGCCCAGACGGAGACAAGATTATGAACCATCAGTAGCAGATTGTCCCGGCAGCTGGAGGAATGGTATGTAGACCCTGAAGAAGGGATCTGGGAAAAGCACAACTGTGTCTCCCACAGAGTTTTAGAATTTAGAATATTGTGGTGGTTAAAACTGACTGGAATTAAAATGTGAGCTCTGTGTGACCTTAAGGAAGTTAATTGTGATCTATTTTTAAAAGTTATTGTCTGTAAAAAATGGTTATAATAATACTAAGACAAAGTTATTATAAGGATTATATAAATTAAAAATATAGGTAAAGAAAATTGTGTAGTGCCTGACTCATAAGTTCAATAAATGGTAGATATTATTACTATATTAATGTTTTATATTCTTCCTGAAGCAACACTGAATATTACAGATAAAGAATCAGATGTCTCAGATATTACATAATTAGTACATAATTAGTTCAAAATGCTGCACAATTGACATAATTAGTTCATAGGGTGAAAAATTTATTTGAGAACTTTTCAGTACCTATTGATGACAGTGCCTTAGAAATGTTCTGAGCTGTAGTCACAATTCTCAGACAGGTGTCAGATGGCAAATGGATTTAATCTCAGATTCCAACTAAGAGCAATCTGTAGTAGCTGCTCAAAGTGCAGTGTTCTGAACCTTTACAAGGAGACCTCCACTTGCAGTTAGGATGTAGAGGAACATGAAAGAACTTTGCTGCTATAGTGACAACAAGGAAAAAACCCAAGCAAAATAAAAAATATAATTCTGTGGGGCTACACAAGAAAGAAATGGGCCCTTCATGTTTGATCAGGGAGCTGTGGCTACTTTGATACAGGGGTAAAGTGGGAGGTGCTGGTCTGTGTACACATTGATGGAGGAGCTGGCCTGTCATGGATACAGAGACTTAGCAAGAATAAGAATAAATTAGCTAAGACTTATGCTTACATGACAATATGCACTGATGAGACAGAATGGTGTCTAAAAGAGCCCCCAAATACCAAACAAATTGCTAGGCCTGAAAATTCTCCAACCCTACTATGAACTTACTGAAAATACAGTGAGGGTTGAGGTGGTGGGAGTGTAGTCCTTCAAATTCTTATGGTAATTAGATTCCAGGGCCCTGCCAGATGGAGTCCAAAAAGTGAACCAAATATATCTTAAAATGCAGCACGGTTGACTCCCAGATCAACTGTTGATAAAACAGGTAGAAGAATGAGAGGATGTGAGTTAGACTAATCACAAGTAAATTCAAAAACAAAAACAAACCCTTGGAATTTCTAGAACTGAAAAGTGTTATATTTAGAATAAAAATGTCATTAGACATTTTTACAGCAGACTAGTCACTGCAGAAAAAGGATCAGTGAACTTAAAAACAGATCAGTAAAATTTGTCTAACTGAAGAAGAGAGATAAAAATGATTTTAGAAAATGAACAAAATATCAAGAATTGTAGGATAATATCAAATGGTTTAACATGCATGTAAATGGATTCCCAAAAAAGAGGAGAGAGACCAGGAGACACAAAAAACATTTGCAGAAATAGAGGCCTAAAGTTTTCCAAATACAATGAACTGACATCTGTTCATTATGGGTGGCTGGCATACAAGTGTTTGTTATATTGAACTATATTTTCTATTTAAACTTTCAATATTAAAAAAAGATCAGCATTTAAGAAAAGAGGCTTTAAAATCAAACTGCTTATATTTGAATCTCTGTTTCATAATTATTAGTGTGGGACCTAAACAAGTTTCTTTAGCTCTCTAGGCTTTACTTCCCTCATCTGTAAACTGGGTATAAGAACATACTCATGTCATAGGGAATGTTACAACGTGACAAGTGTTACAATTTTTAGCACAGTTCCTGGCACCTAGTAAAGAGCTCAATAAATGTAAAATTTCTTTTTATTATTCTCTTTCTCCTCCTCCTTCTTCATTGTCTAGGAAATTTTCAGCCAGTGGTTATGCATGTGCCTAAAGACCAAAGAAACTGGTAAGACCATTCCCAGACAACACTAATTCAAGGAAAAGTAGCTTCAAATACATGATGATACAATATGCATTATCATCCAGAGGGAACAAGGCAGCAGGTAGATGGGGAGACTGGAATAATTAGGTCTGGCTTTATCTGAAGACATATCCTTTAGCCATGCATACTTGTCTGGTGGAAATACCCCAGGGCCGGGAGAATAGTGCAGAGCAGTTACCACTCTGAGCTTTTGTTCTGGAGAGATATCAGAACTGACATCATGGTTTCCAACTCCCTTCTTAACCAAGATTAGCATTCAGTTTGCCTTCCTAGAAGAAGAGTACAGTAGAATGACATCTCGTGTATTAATTTCTGTTGCTTATAACAAAATACCTGGAACTGGGTAATTTAAAAGAAAACAAAATTTATTGCTTACAGTTTCTTAGGCTGGGAAGTCCAAAGTCCAGGGAACACAGCTGGTGAAGACCTTGGTGGTGGTGATAGTGATGGCAGAGTACCACATCGCAAAAATGGCAGAGCAGAGAGAGACTAACCTCATTCACTGTCTTTTTAAAGCCCTCCACCATTTTTTAATCCATTCTCCACAGCATGATCCTACAATCTAATCACTTCTTCAAGGCCCCATCTTTCAATTACCATAATAGGCCCACCCTCAACAGTTACAGTTTGGGGAGGACATTCAACCCAAGGCATCTTGTTTGGGCAGTCTACAACAACTCTGGGTCTCCTTGACTGCCATTGATCCTTTATGTGCATAGTGTGAATTGTTTTTCTCTACTGCACTATTTGGCACATGTCCATATGGAAAACTAGTGCTGGTTTTCTTCTTGCATACACAGCCTTAAAATTTTCATGCTATTCATTTCTATTAGTTTTTAATTTGTTTATTAGGAAGAACTAAATGTCTTCTGATAATCCAGAAAACTTCACTATGTAGTCCTTTTTGTTTTCAGAATATTTAATAAAAGTTAAGGGAGAGTAGTTTCAGTTTTCATCTTTAGAGAAACCACTGTATATATCTCTTTTAAGTTAGTTTTTATTTTAATCATTATGATGTTTAGATGAGTTTGTCAATTCAAACATTTTAACGTATTTAATTAACAAATATTTATTTACTGGGCATTTTTCTTGATGGTTGGTGGAGAAACACCAAAAAGATGATCAAAACCTTGCCTTCATTGAACTTAAAGCTTAGTGAGGAATAAAGATGATAATAAAATACCGCAATGTTATACTCACAGCCTAACAAGCATCAACTGTGTAAGTCAGATCCTTATAATAAATGCAAATACAAGTCAAGCCTCTAATGGTTCTAATTCTCTGATTGAAGCTTGTCTAAGTGTTGAGCATGTTTCCACAGGTGCCCTGTACCTGAAAGCATCACAGAAGCTCCATGCAAGGCAGGAAGTGTGAGACACATAAGGAGAGGTTGCTCCTGTGCAAAACTGACCAAAGCAGGTGTTAGGTGGCTGCAGCAGTGGCTGGCTGAAGGCATTTGAAGTGGTGCACAGGGATGTCTAACACAGCATTTTATAATGAAAATATGTATAGGACACTAGGGAAATGCCAAATTCATTTGGAGTAGAAGTATTAAGGGAAAGATGCATGGTCCACTATCCCTGCAGAACAGTGTCCTCAAATAAATGTCATCACATTTGTTACAGTAATTGTAACATTCCCTTCATATTATTAAAGCTTGTTACTTACCTTAATTTTTTTTTTTTTCCTTTTTGTCTTTTTTTCATGACCGGCAATGGATCGCAACCCTCGGTGTTGCGCCTGCACCTCGCTCAGCCAGTGAGCAGCCGGTCTGTATGTGGGATCCGAACCCTCGGTGGGAGCGCCGCCATGCTCCCAAGCGGCGCACTGTAGCAGTGCGCCACCAGGCCGGCCCCTTAAATGATTTTAGGTTTCAACTGAATATCCATATTTGGTAAGGAGACTGATGCTGTCATTACTATAAAAAGGACAGTTTGTTGACATGAAGTTGGAATTTAAATGTTATTAGTTTGGTAGTATGAAACACCAAGTCCATAAAATCAGTAGTATGGGACCTTGTAGAGTCTCTAAAAATAAGGTGTTTTTTGGTGGGGTAGAAGGGAGAGGATGACAAGGGGACAGGTTCCCAGTACTTCTGTCATAAACACAGGATTTGTAATTCACCTTCTCTCTCTCCCTTTCTTCACTTGCCTTTAACAACAGGAGGAGATTTTTGCAGCTCTAACAAAATGGTGACAAAAAAGTAGACTGAGCTTAGTGTATATTTGTAGTATGTGTGCAGTGTTAGTAGCATCTTTGTTTATATTTTGCCTGAATATAAATATTTATGACATAAATCAATGACTATTGTGAAGTTATTTTTATGCTAATAAATAGAAACTACTACTATGTAATCAAATCCTTCATTAACTAGCTTTGTGTCTGATAAAAATGAAATGTTTGTGTCCCCCCCAAATTTATATGTTGAAATTCTAACCCCCAAGGTGACAACATTAGGAGGTGAGGCCTTTGGGAGGTGCATTAGGTCATGAGAGTGGAGCCCTCATGAATGGGATTAGTGCCCTTATGGAAGAGGCTCCGGGAAGCTCTCTTGCTCTTTCTGCCACATGAGAACACATCAAGAACATGTCAGTCTGTGAACTGGAAGCACGCCCTCACTAGACATCAAATCTGCTGATGCCTTGATCTTGGACTCCCCAACCACCAGAACTGAGAAATAAATGTTTATTCTTTAGGCTGCTATGTCTATAGGATTTTTGCTATACATTTCAAATGGACTAAGACAGTGTTTTTGGGTAAGTAATATAAACTCTCTGGCTCTCAGCTTATATATATATGAGTATACATATAATAAGGTGTTTTGGTTAAATAAATTTTATTCCAGTTCAAAAATTCTATTATTTAGGTTTTCATTTTGCAATAAAATTTCCATCAGTAAAGAAGCCCAGAAAATATCAGAAAAAATAACATTATGTCAATTATTATTGTTACTGAGTTTCAAATTCTATTGGTATTAATCATTTGATTTAATAGCTGTTTGTGATTGGGGTTTATTCTCTTAACAGAGGAAAAAGTAACAGCCAAATGCTTATTATACTAGATTCTATTATCTTTAGATTTTTATCACTTAAAAGCAGCAGAAAAAATTCCCTTTAGTATAGTCTAGGGGAAAAGAAACATTCACTTTTAATAGCAGTACACCAGCTAAATGAAAGTTTGACACACACAGTGCTTGAGGAGTACCTTTAAAGAGAGATCAAAACCCTTTTAAAATTCTTGTAGCATCAAAAGCTCCCATTTTCCTTGGGAAGTTCCCATGATTCACGAAATTCAAAAGTGTAAAGATTTGGATCTGATGAAAACTAAAGGAAAATTCATTAACAATTGTATTTATCAATATTTTAAAAGAACAAAGCTTAAAATCTTTGTGGGTGAGTTGGGCCGGATGTTAGAAATTCTGAGACATCTTCTTTGACCTGATTCCTATCAGATATAAAAATAAATCCAACCCAGTGGCCAGGAAGGGCTGCACTGCTCCAAATAAAAATGAGTCAATCAACTCTTGACAATAATGAATCAAAAGAATGAAAAATAGAGGTTTGAAGAAGAAAAGGAATTTTGAAATCTTAGAAACAAGAAAAAGGAATTTATCATGCAAGTTGCTGGTGTATACCTTCCCCACCAGCAGCATCACCATTGATGGAACTTCTATTTCCCAAAGCTCCCCTGGGTGCTTTACATACATGCATGAGTGGATAACTCAGCTTGAGGCTAAGTACATCCACTTAAGCTGTTCAGGCATGTCTGAATAGATTTGGGCAAATCTATTTTCATGAAGATGCTGAGGAGATCCTCCTGCAAAATAACTCACCCTAAGGGAATAAAGAGTCAGACATCATGTGCTAACCAAATATCAAAACCTTAGTCATCAGATGAGAGGAGACATTCTGAGTTACTGAATTTCAACAATACTGTGTCATTTGGATTTATCCCCTGTTCATAGACTCTATCTGGATCAGGGAGAGAGAACATGCACTAAAGGGGCATTTCCCCTAAAGCTCAGTAAAGTATTGGCACCAGCAACACTACTCTGGGAGTCCTCTAATTCAGTGTAACACAAAATGGGGTAAAGAGGCATGCCCCTTTTTACCACAATCCAACAGTTTTGGAAGGTTGAGGGTGATGGTGGAAATGAAAGTGTCCGGCAGGTGACTATAGCTTCCTGATGGGAGGTAGCAGATACTTTCAGGACTGAAAGTGGCATCTGCAGGATGTCCCACAGTAACTGACTGCATATATTCATTAGCACTTGTAGAAATTCACTACTACTTCTGGAAAGTCTTTAGGCAAGGAGATGGGTGTGTTAGTGAAGAGAAGAGGAGCTAGGTTGTCATAATAAACATGTTGCTTCTGCTTACAACCCTATGATCAGAAGTCTCGTGGCCTTGCTGAACAGCACCTAGGCCAGGGAATATAGAGAAGCAGATGGTACTGTTGGTCAGCATCACTGTCTCTGGCCCCAAAAGGGTGGATGCTGTAAGGAGCAAGCAGATGGGGCAAAAGCTGGTGAAACACACTCTTAATTTCGTTCTGTTCATTCCCACATACTGATGAGACCAGAGAAAACAGTCTATTATATCCATAATGTTTTTATTTAATTCTCATGACTCAGAGGAAACAGATTCAGAGAAGTTAAGTAACTTGCCAGAAGTCACACAGCTGTTCAGGTCTCCTGGACCTAAACGCTGTTCACATTTTACTATTCCACGTTTGCCAAAATGTTGTACACTTTATATAACCTCAAACATTTACTGAGTTCCTACTTCATTATCTCATTCAGATATTGTACAACAACCCAGTGAAATGAGATTGCTGTTATCCTCAACAGGCTCAGAGACTTGATTAAAGTTATAAAGACTGCAAGAAGATATGGTTTGAGCCCAGATCTTCTGCCTTCAACTGGAGAGCTATTTCCATTCACTCTTTCAAAAAATTGCACCCAGAAAGGTTAAGAATTTGCCCAAGGTCACACAATTAGCAAGCAGCCGACTGGAATTTGGAATCAAATCACACCACTCCTAGTCTGATGCTCTTTCCATCTCCTTAATTTATGATGAAGATACTTCAATTATACCTATTATCAATGTCATGAATTGTAGGCTATAAACAATTAATTTGGTTACTGCTATTCTGAAGAATAATAGCTTCTTTCTAGTTAAAACCTTTATTCTTCATTTGAGCAAGTTATCTAACATCTCTAAAGCAAAGACTCCTTTGACCTTCACAAATAAAACAAAAATAACTTTTCCATTAATTGTGTTAAATAGACATCAAGTATATAAGACAGATGCTTAACTCTATCTCCTAGGATTTTTTTGGAGGCAGAATCTATAAAGAAATATTCAAACAATGTCAGTTGACATAAGTTGAGAAAAAAGGCAGGTGAAAAACTATCAGAAAAAAAATGTTTAAAGGAAATAGATACTAAATAGTGAATAAAGATTGAGGACAATTGTTTTTTTTAATGTGAAAGGGAATGTATGTCATAAAAAATGATGAGAAAACACATTGTGTGGTAAGAACTTACCAGGGTATAGGGGTAGATAGAATCA
>NW_007729333.1:62510-93282 GCF_000696425.1 Galeopterus variegatus
GGCAAACAACTATATTCAAAAAATTCTTCCTGGGTAATCTGAATCTTATCTACAGCCTTCCCCTATCAGTCCTATCTGAGTGTACTTTTCTTTGAATAATCAGCCAGCCCACCTAAATAAACAAACACAGCAAAACAAAGACCCTAACTCTGGGAAATTAGCTATGACCAATGTTAGTTATTAGTGTTACTTTTTTACTTTAGTTAGTTTAATTTTTATTGTATTCTTAACAAATGCATATCATGAGTGACAATAAATAATATTTTAAATGAGAAATCAAAACAAGTTAGTGTTAAGTCTCTTTCCTTTATGAACATAATAAAAAACCCTTTTCCACATCATATTGTGAAATTTAAAGCTTTATCTCTAGCAATTCTCGCTGTTCAACTTTTGTGCCCCTTTCCTGTATGTGGTGTGATGGTACTCAGCGTGTCTACTGTCTTTGTTCTTATATTCACCCAGTCCTTTGTAATGCGGTAATTAGTTTTACGATGAAAGCTCATCCCGACTGTGAGAATGCTGAGCTATTATTACTGCGGGCTAATGTACCACTGAAGACAGGGCACAGTTAGATAGAGAAAAGGTTTTTCTTATGTTCTCTCATTGGTTTATTATTACAATTAGAGGAACAATATGCAAAATTGATCTAACTATAAATGAGAGTAGAGGTGGAAAAAAATCAAAGAATATTATGATGATACATTAGTCCATTTCTGTTGCTTATACCGAGATACACACAACTGGGTATTTCAAAAAGAAAATGAAATGTATTGCTTACAGTTTCTGAGGCTAGGAAGTCCAAAGGTCAAGGAACACATCTGGGGAAGGCTTTCTTTGGCGGTGATGCTGGTGATGGTGGGGTATCACATTGTAAAAATGGCGGAGCAGAGAGAGACTCTCCTCTCTTTTTTTAAAGCCTGCAGAACCACACCCCTGACCACCCTTTTTAATCCATTCACTATGGCCTGGTCGTACAATCCAATCACCTCTTCAACGCTCCACCTTTCAATTACTGTAATAGGATTTCCCACCCTCTTAACAGGCACAGTGGAGGCCAAGTNCACATTGTATGGTAAGAACTTACCAGGGTATAGAGGTAGATAGAATCAAACCAGGGAAGAGAAGGGTGTACTGTTTGAGAGAAAGCCAACAGTTGTTGGAATATCAACTACTTTACAAATTACCTTTCAAATGCAAAATCCAGCCATTTGCAGATAAGATTTGAGACCCCTTTCAAGTAGATTAAACATTGTTTATTTGCAAGTAAGCTGATTTCCTCAAAAGGGCCTTAAACTACATAATTTGTTTTAAAATAACCTTTATAACAGAACATTTCTAAGATGGCCCAGAGTAATAACTCTATCTTCAAATATTGTGAGAATAAGGGGTTTTAGATTTAGCTTACATCATTTCCTTAAAGGGCAAACAACTGGCTTTAATCAGACAGAATATCAAAATGATGCATTTAAACCCAAATTTGATACACAGGGTCTACAGCAGGGTCTCAACTGTGGCTGCTCAACAGAGTCACCTGAGGAACTGTCAATAAATACTTCCACCTGGGCCTGCTGACAAAATTCTAATTTAATGAGGAAGGAAGCAGAGGCTCAACCCAAGCAGTCAGCTTAAAATTCTATACTATTCAGACTGTACCTGAGACTACTACTAATACCACATGAAAACATCTTTGCGGAAGAAGAAAACCTGCCTATGCTGAGTCACAAAAGACAACAGACCTTGACATTTCCCCTTCAGTTCACCCTAGCATGGACATCACCTACCACCCTACAATCTAGGATATGTTCAACTTGTGGGGTGCAAACTGCTAAATTGAAATTCCACTGGTGGAGGGATCTAAGTATGGTTTGCTCTTTCTGCCTGCTTCTCCTTTTGGACATTCTTTCTTGTCTGTCAGTTCTGGGGGTGTTGCTACCAATAACTGGGCACCACTAACCTGGTGAATTTTTTCAATAGTCATTCATTCAAAAAATATTTGAGGGCCGGCCCGTGGCTCACTCAGGAGAGTGTGGTGCTGATAACACCAAGGCCCCGGGTTCGGATCCAATGTAGGGATGGCCGGTTAGCTCACTGGATGAGCATGGTGCTGACAACACCAAGTCAAGGGTTAAGATCCCCTTACCGGTCATCTTTAAAAAAAAAAAAAAATCACTGTAGTTCTTAAAAATAGTTAGAAGTCCCATACAGAATATCCACAATTCTTTACTTGCTCATCACAATTTACAGTGGCTTTTCTCAAGTAACAGCTTAATACATTTTTCAAGTTAAATTTAATTACCCTTCTTTTGCTTAATTATTAACATCAAAGATGTTTGAAAACTATTACATGTCTGTATTTAAGTAACTATTTTTGACACTGATGATTAACATTTATGGCATGTTTTAGAAAGGTGAAGTAGTCCGGTGGGACTCATTTTAGGGTATATGGAAGGGAATAACTAGAGACACATTAAAAAAATTGACTGGAGTCAGGTTGTAAGGGCCTTATATGCCATTTATCCTTTCAGTTAAGGGGTATCACAGAACATTTTAGGCAGTGGAGTGACATTGTTTAATGAGAAAGTATGTATAGATTTGGAAAGTCAATTTACAAATATTTTAAATAAGCTATTTTTCAGTTGTATTTGGATGTGTTCTTAACATTTTAAAATTTTTTAAATCATTATAGAGAATAGCTCATTTAGGATAGAGACCATATTAATTAGAACTCTCTGGTTGAAAGTAGCTTAATCAAAAAAGAAGAGGCTCACATAATCAAACTACTAAAGAGGACAGGAATACCCAGGCCTAGGTTCCCTTCTCTCTAACTATTGTCTCTGTTTCTCAGTAAATCTCAAGCTTTATTCTCTTAAACCAGCCTCCATTGGCAGGAATTTTGGCCTCTGGCATAGTGAAATGCAATAGCAAATACCAAAGAAATAGACTTGGTAGATTTTTAAAAAATAATTCAACAGGAGAGACTTTGATTTCTGGTCCAGCATGTCAGGAGCTCGGAAGTCATCGCTTCTTCCTAACAGCAAGTTAAAAACTGAACAAACTGAAAAATCTACAACTCTTCTTGTATCTGTCAGAGAAGTGAGGTCATAGGGAAAACTACTGCCCCCAAAATTAGAAAGACAGACATATGAATATGGAGAAACACAACTTAACTGGAGCAGAAACCCATTAGTAGAAATCTCTATGGAAACCAGTGCAGAGGTAGGAAAACCTAAACTATGCTGCTGTACGGCCAAGGGATGGATTGCACTGCTAAGGGGCCAGGAGCAGGGAGCCTGTGCTGATTGGTGTGCGATTCGCGCCGGGGGTAAGGTATTGTGGCGCCGGTGGGAAGGAGAAGGCAGAAGAGAAGGGTAGCCAGCGCCGTGATGGGGTGCAGCCGAAAGGGTTCTCATACGACCTAATATTTTCAAAGGACAATCAATAAGCTTAAGTCATTTTATGTCCTGGAAGAGCAGGAGTTCAGCATTCAAACTTAGATCCACTGGTGGAGGGGGAGTCTTTGGGGTTCCATACATCCGCTGAAATGGCAAGCAAGATAATGGTGTGTATACATGCAGTTTTCAGAAGAGAGATACCCATGATCTTTGCTAAACACTCAAGAGTGAGATATCTACAAATTGGTATGAAGGAACATTATCTTCTCAAATCTCCTCTTTCTTAGCAGTAATCACCACCAACTCTTTTCATGAATGTTTTAGGCTTTCTTTGCTGGTACAATCTATAAGCACTTGATGCATTTCTTCAGTGTGTCCTTACAAGAATTCCTAATTAATAAACAAATATTGGGCTCAGACTTGCTCATATGAACAAAAGGGCACTAACACTGGCATCTTAATTTCCTGAACAACAACTGCTAATACTGCCTCTGGTGATTCATCTTCTTTTCCTGGACTTTTGCATGATTGCTTGGTTTGTGGTTGGAGCAGCTAGCTGGGTGCCATTGAGAGCACCTACTCACGTGCATGTTCATCCCCCTTGCTCTGGGTTTGCATCCTCTCTGAGAGAGCAGGGCCAATACCCTCCCGAGTGGGTGGGAAAGGTAGAAGACAGGGTCTCCATCACATTCTTTCTTGGCTTTGGGTCAATTTTCATGCATTCTACTATGGCTCTATTCTCGGTCATAGTTCTATTGGAATGCATCACATTAAAAAAAAAAACCCAAGGGCCGGCCCGTGGCTCACTCAGGAGAGTGTGGTGCTGATAACACCAAGGCCCCGGGTTTGGATCCCACATAGGGATGGCCGGTTCGCTCACTGGCTGAGCATGGTGCTGACAACACCAAGTCAAGGGTTAAGATCCCCTTACCGGTCATCTTTTAAAAAAAAAAAACCAAAAACTGATGAATCTGGCAGTAGGAATGGGCCTATATTGCCCTTTCTTGATAATCAGGGCTCAAGGCCCGACTGGTCACAAAGAGATAGATCTTGACATCTAAAGCATGCTGTACACTTCAGGGGCCTGACGCCATCAGCCATGCCAATAATGATCGCTCATAGTTATTGAGACTTACTGCATAGCAAGCCTGTAATTTGTATTATCTCATTTAATCTCCACAATAATTCTCTTGGGTAGCTCCAATTATTTTGTCTCGATTATTATTTACATATAATGATACAAAGGTTTATTGTAGCCAAGTAAATTATACAAGCTCATGCAGGTAGTATATGGTTGAGTTGAGATTTAAACACAGTCTATCTGACTCTAGAACCTCCATACTAAACTATATTAACTCCATGTCATCTGGAAGGATCCAGAGTCTCCAATGTAGGTAGAGATAGTCACTGTGAGTTTGAAGCCTTGGAAATAGAGCATTGATTATATATTGCTCATAAATATTTTAAAAGTACTTACCTGTATCAAGAATACTGAAAATACTGTTTTGATTTGAGCTTATACATCATCAAAAACAAAAACAACAAATTATCTTTAATCACTGTAGTTCTGGCCGGCCCATGGCTCACTCGGGAGAGTGCGGTGCTGATAACACCAAGGCCCCGGGTTTGGATCCCATATATGGATGGCCGGTTAGCTCACTGGGTGAGCATGGTGCTGACAACACCAAGTCAAGGGTTAAGATCCCCTTACCGGTCATCTTTAAAAAAAAAAAAATCACTGTAGTTCTTAAAAATAGTTAGAAGTCCCATACAGAATATCCACAATTCTTTACTTGCTCATCACAATTTACAGTGGCTTTTCTCAAGTAACAGCTTAATACATTTTTCAAGTTAAATTTAATTACCCTTCTTTTGCTTAATTATAAACATCAAAGATGTTTGAAAACTATTACATGTCTGTATTTAAGTAACTATTTTTGACACTGATGATTAACATTTATGGCATGTTTTAGAAAGGTGAAGTAGTCCGGTGGGACTCATTTTAGGGTATATGGAAGGGAATAACTAGAGACACATTAAAAAAATTGACTGGAGTCAGGTTGTAAGGGCCTTATATGCCATTTATCCTTTCAGTTAAGGGGTATCACAGAACATTTTAGGCAGTGGAGTGACATTGTTTAATGAGAAAGTATGTATAGATTTGGAAAGTCAATTTACAAATATTTTAAATAAGCTATTTTTCAGTTGTATTTGGATGTGTTCTTAACATTTAAAAATTTTTTAAATCATTATAGAGAATAGCTCATTTAGGATAGAGACCATATTAATTAGAACTCTCTGGTTGAAAGTAGCTTAATCAAAAAAGAAGAGGCTCACATAATCAAACTACTAAAGAGGACAGGAATACCCAGGCCTAGGTTCCCTTCTCTCTAACTATTGTCTCTGTTTCTCAGTAAATCTCAAGCTTTATTCTCTTAAACCAGCCTCCATTGGCAGGAATTTTGGCCTCTGGCATAGTGAAATGCAATAGCAAATACCAAAGAAATAGACTTGGTAGATTTTTAAAAAATAATTCAACAGGAGAGACTTTGATTTCTGGTCCAGCATGTCAGGAGCTCGGAAGTCATCGCTTCTTCCTAACAGCAAGTTAAAAACTGAACAAACTGAAAAATCTACAACTCTTCTTGTATCTGTCAGAGAAGTGAGGTCATAGGGAAAACTACTGCCCCCAAAATTAGAAAGACAGACATATGAATATGGAGAAACACAACTTAACTGGAGCAGAAACCCATTAGTAGAAATCTCTATGGAAACCAGTGCAGAGGTAGGAAAACCTAAACTATGATTGATGAATTTCTGGAGGCTCAGGGGGAACAAGTCTGTAAGTTAAAAACCCCAGGGAGCTCAATAACAGAGAGGGTCCCCATGCTTTTTTGAGTTTTGCTCCAGAAGCTCAACTAAGTTCTCACAGTGCATTTTGGTGAAAAATCTCCTTGTGCTTACAATAGGGAGAGAAAAAAGGTAAAAATTTAAAATATGTCAAAGCATTCTCTTCTTCTTACCAAGGCCTGCTCTTAAGATAATTATTTTACCAGTGCCTAAACTTTTGGGGTTTTTTTTTTAGAGCATAACTGACATGAGGAAAGAAACATGTACAACTCCAGCCCCTTCTAGCCTTCTACATGGGAAGGAAAATACCAACCTCCAGCCTAATTTATCCATCCTATTACATCTAAGCAGAGGAGACAGAGAAACACTTGTGAAGTTCACAGCTAAGAGGCATAGTCTCACTAAAAGACTGAGACCTAATTAAAGGACTATAGAATTCTTTCCTTCCCCCCATACCTTATATCATATTTCTAAAGACCAATTTATCACAGTTCCTTTTACCTGGTTCATCATGTTGGGCTATCAAGAAAAAATTACAAGACATACTAAAAGGCAAAAAATGCAGTTTGAAGAGACAGAGCAAGCATCAGAACTAGACTCAGATGTGGCAGGGATGTTGAAATTATCAGACTGGGAATTTAAAAGAGCTGTGATTAAGATGCTAAAGGTCTCCACATGGGATCCGAACCCTCGGCGGGAGCACCGCCGCACTCCCAAGCGGCACACTCTCCAGTGTGGCACTGGGCCAGCCCACAAGAAGCCCATTTTAATATAAAGATACATATGGGGAAATTCTTTAGGCAGTAGGAATATAATACCAAATGAAAATCTGGATCTATACAAAGGAATAAAATGCTCCAGAAATGGTAAATATGTGGGTAAATATTAAAGACATATTTTTCTAATTTTTAATCTCTTTGAAAGATATGTGCTTAAAAAAAGCACTATTAACTTTTTATGAAGCTAACAGTATACGTGAAGTACAATATGATCACAATAGCACAAAATATCAGAGAAAGAAAATGGACTGCTGTGAATTTCTTACACTATATCAAGGTAGAATGTGATAACTTAAAGATATATATTATGAATGTATACGTGAAGTACAATATGATCACAATAGCACAAAATATCAGAGAAAGAAAATGGACTGCAGTGAATTTCTTACACTATATCAAGGTAGAATGTGATAACTTAAAGATATATATTATGAATGACTGAGCAATTGCTAAAACAGAGGGAGAACAATAAGCCAACGTGTAGATAAAATGGCATCATAAAAGATAACTAATCCAAAATAAGGTAGAAACAGAGGGGAATAAAGAACAATGTGCAGATGGGACTAACAGAAAACAAATGGCAAGATGACAGACTTAAAATCAATTATAACAGAATTACATGAACATAAATGGTTTAAATGCTTCAAATTAAAAAGCAGAAATTATTAGATGGAATAAAAAAGCAAGAGCCAGCTGTATCCCACCTAAAAAAAAGAACCCCACTCCCCTCTCAAGCTCGGGCTTGAAGTGCTCAGGGCCAGAGACCCGCGACCTGAAGCAGCTCAGGTGTGGTGAATACTCGCTCTTCCTGTGTGCAATAGAAATGGCCTCCAGTAAGACTACATTGCAGAGCTGGCTGGGTAGCACCCTTGGTTAGAGCGCAGTGTTATAACACCAAAGTCAAGAGTTCGGAGCCTCATACCGGCTAGCTACCAAAAAAAGAAAGACACAAACAAACAAAAAATATAATGCAGAAAATGGGAAAGAAATAGAAAGAAAGAGTAAAAGAGACAGAGCCTGAAGAATTTATGCTGTGAAAAGTACTGGACCAATGTGTAGTAAAATAGAAGGTGAAGCATTTCCTGAAGTGGAAGGGATTTACAGATGCTGACAGTACTTGGGAACCTGGAGAAAATTTAGCTTGTCCAGAGTTAATTGAATCATTTCTTTATTATCAAAAAGCTGCTGACGAACCTAGAGGTTTGCCAGAGGCCTTGATCCTGGAAAAATAACCAGTGCCACAGACAGCAGTAGCGAACTGATGTTTCTCATGAAGGAAAGATTCAGAGGAAGTAGACTTGGTGCTGGCAAAAGAGACAAATGTGAAGTGTCCTCAAATTGTGAGCTGCTTTATTTCAGTGAATTAAACTTGATTCTGAATTGGAAAAAAAATTTGTAATTGCTTTTTATGAAGAGAGACTAACTTGGCATTCTTGTCCAGAAGATGAAGATCAATAATTGTTAATTGTTATATATACATAGATATATATAAACTCTGGATCTCGGTTTTTTATTTACTAGTGTGAAGAAATAACTACATTCTATTGAAAATCAAGTTTGATATGTTCATTTTTGAAAGTAGTATTGGGGATGTTGTTGGGTTCTTTTGCATCAATAGCACTGGTTACTTTGAACAAATAAATAAAAGCTTTCTGTAGTTGCCTTATTTATCAGTAAAGAACATTTGATACCATGATATATTATTTTCTCTGTGTTAGAGAACATCTTTTCTAAATATTGAGGGAAATTTCCATAGTCATCACACCATGGGACTTGTGTGTTTAGGGCTGGCCAGTTTAGCTCACTTTGGAGAGTGTGATGCTGATAACACCAAGGTCAAAGCCAGCCTCCAAAAAACAAAAACAAGTTGTGTTTAACTCATATGCCTAAGGACTGTTCAGCATTTTTGTTTATTTGGTTTTGTGTGTGCATGCATAAAATACATTTGTAAATGGATTTCCTCTTTTATTTGTTTTTAAACATTCACCAAACGAAAACCATGCATAAGCTCATGTTTGAGATCCCATCATTCTGAACAATGTAAGAAATAAATCACTTCAAGTAAAATTGAAGTTTTTTCTGAAGCCATACCTTTCAAATTAAACAGATGATTCTGTAATTGAATGAACAATTTAAATTGAATAACTAAAAGTACAGCCATATCAGAATCCATAACTATATCTATAGTTACACAAATGCAAGTTTATTTGCAAAATTTCTGAAAGGAAAAATTTTATCTCTGCTATCAATCTTCCTACCCAGACGAGGAAACTAGACATATCCTGGTGTATTTTAATTAGCTAAGTAAGACTTATTTAAGTGGACATTTAAACATGCCTGATGAACCATTCAAGAAGTTGAAATCCCTGTGTTGTATTGACTAAAAGATTATAATTTATGGTATGTCTAAGACTTGGCTCATGGAAACCTACTCAGATGGTTAAAAATGTTGCCAGTTTAGGACCTGCTGGCATAAATGGGTACACAAACTTTTGTAATCTAAACTGTTGACCTGAATGTTTTTTCTTTATACTAACTCATTTCTTATGCATAGGCTCAATCGTTTCAGTATTTGATTACTGGGTCAGCAGAATCCAGAAAAAACAATAACTTTGTAGTAATCAGAATGTTATCCAACTGTATATTGTTACTTTGTAAATACTGGCAAACAGTGGTCAATAAATAGGTTTATACTCAAAAAATAAAAAAATTTAAAAAAATTTAAAAACCTGCTAAAATATAATAATAAATAGGTTAAAATTAAAATACTTGGAAAAGATAGATCATGCAAACACTAACAAAAATAAACCTGAGTGCTTTTGTTAATAGCAAAGAGAACTTTAAGACAAGGAGTATTACCAGATAATGGAGTGGGATGTGTTGTCCCCTCCAAAACTCATGTGGAAATTGGATCCCCAGTGTGGCAGTGTTGGAAACTGACTGAATCGTGGGGACGGATCCCTCATAAACGGATTAATGCTCTCCCTGGGGGGATAAGTGAGTTCTTGCTCCATTCGTTCCCATGAGAGCTTCTTGTTTAAAAGACTCTGGCACCTCCTCTCTCTCTCTCTTGCTTCCTCTCACTTGCTTCCTCTCACCATGTGATCTGCTTGTACCCACCGGCTGCCTGCCACTTTCCACCATGAGTAGAAGCAGCCTGAGGCCCATGCCAGATACAGCTGTCCCAGAATCATAAGCCAAATAAATCTCTGTTCTTTACAAATTACCCAGTCTCGGATATTTCTGTTATAGCAACACAAAACGGACTAAAACAGAAAATTGGTACCAAGGAATGGGGTGTTGCTATACAGATACCTGAAAATGTGGATGAAGCTTTGGAACTCGGTAATGGGCAAAGGTTGGAGGAGTTTGGAGAACTTAGAAGAAGAGAAAAAGACAAGGGAAAATTTGGAATGTCTTAGAGACTTATGTGGTGGCGAGCAGAATGCTGATAGAAACATGCACAGTAAAGGCCATGCGGATGATGAGGTCTCAGACAGAAATGAGGAACATATCGGGAATTGGACAAAAGATAACCCTTGCTATACCACAGCAAGGAACCTGGCTGCATTGTGTCCATGCCCTTGGACTTTGTTGAAGTTGCAACTTAAGAGTTGTGAACCAGAGCATTTGACCAAAGAAATTTCTAAGCAGCAAAGCATTAAGGAATCTGCCTGGGTGCTTTTAAGAGCCTACTCTGACTTATGGTGGCAAAATCATGATGTAAAGCCAGAATTTAAAAGGGAAGCAGAGCGTAAAGGTTTGGAAAATTTGCAGCCTGGCAATGCGGTAAAGAAGCAGAGAGCTGGAAAAAATGCAAGGGCAAAGCAGATAAACTGGTTGCTAAAGACATTATCTTGGCAGTGAGGCAGCCAGATGCTAAGAACCAGGACAATGGAAAAAATGTCCTAAAGGCATTTGAGAATTCTGGAAGGGTGCCCCACTCATCACAAGCCCATAGGCCTAGAAGGACTGAGTTATCCTGGAGGACAGACCTGGGGCACAGCTGCCCTCGGGATCCTACTCTCTGCACCCCAGCTGCTCCGGCTGGAGCAGCCCCAAGTGTGGTTCGTGCAGCAGCCCTGGAGAGCAGAGGCCTGAAACCTCAGTAGCATCCACGTTGTGTTAAGTCTGCAGGCCAGCAGGACACGATAGCAGTGGAGGCATGGCAGCCTCCACCCAGATTCCAGAGGATGTATGGAAAAGTCTGGGGGCCTAGGCAGAGACCTGCTGCAGGGGCGGAGCCACCACAGAGACCATCTACTAGAGCAATGCCAAGCAGGAAAGTGAGGTCAGAGCCCCTACAGAGAGCCCCCACCAGGGAAATGTCTAGTACAGCCAATGCAGCAGGGCTGCTGCCAGGACCCCAGAACTTTGGGGCCACTGGTAAAGTGCAATGCAGGCCTGGAAAAGCCACAGGCACCAGCATGGCCCACTGGGCTGCACCTGGCAGAGCTGTGGGAAAGAGGCTGCCTGATGCTTTGGGGGCCCAGATGCCCAATTGTGCCCAGGATGCAGGACTTGGAGTCAAAGAACATTATTTTGGAACTTTAAGACATAATGTCTGCCCTGCTGGGTTTTGAACTTGTTTGGGGCCTGTTTTTCCTTTCTTCTGGCCTATCCCTCCCTTTTGGAATGGGAACGTGTACCCAATGTCTGTTCCACTATTGTATCTTGGCAGTAGATAAATTTGGTTTTGACTTTTACAGGTTCACGGCTGGAAGGACTTTTGCTTTTGTTCTCAGAGGAGACATTGGACTTTGGACTTTTAAGTTGGTGCTAGAGCAAGCTAAGACTTTTGGGACTGTTGAGATAGAATGATTGTATTTTGTATGTGAGAGTGACATGAGTTTTGGGGGGCCAGGGGCGGAATGATGGAGTTTGTATGTGTTGTCCCCTCCAAAACTCATGTGGAAATTTGATCCCCAATGTGGCAGTGTTGGAAACTGATTGAGTCACAGCGGTGGATCCCTCATGAATGGATTAACGCTCTCCTTGGGGGAATGAGTGAGTTCTTGCTCTATTAGTTCCCGCGAGAGCTTCTTGTTTAAAAGACCCTGGCACCTCCTCTCTCTCTTGCTTCCTCTCACCATGTGATCTGCTTGTACCCACCAGCTATCTGCCACTTTCCACCATGAGTAGAAGCAGCCTGAGGCCCATGCCAGACGCAGCTGTCCCAGAATCGTAAGCCCAATAAACCTCTGTTCTTTATAAATTACCCAGTCTCAGGTAGTTCTGTTATAGCAACACAAAATGGACTAAAACACCAGAGATAAGGAAGACTATCTCATAATGATATACAGTTAAATCTTTAAGAAATTATAGCAATTCTACATGGTATGAGCTTAAAACTGACCATATTTTTAGAGTTAAAGGAATAAATAGGTAAATCCACAATTATAGTTGTAGATTTCAACACTCCTCTCTTAGTAATGGATAAACAAGTAGACAGAAAATCAGTAAAGTGGTAAAAGACTTGAACCAAACTATCAACCAATTTAAGTTAATTCACATTTTTAGAATACTGTACCCCACAACAGCAGAATACATATATATATTTTTCAAGTTAACATGGAACATTTAACAAGATAGACCATATTCAGGGCAGTAAAACAAGTCTTGAGTTTAAGAGGATTAAAATCACAAAGTGTATTCTCTGACCATGACAGACTGAATTTAAAACAACTAGAAATTTAAGCCATAAATTCAGAATGTATCCAAAAATCCCCCAAATATTTAGAAATTAAACAGCACACTTTAAATAACTCATGGGTCAAAGAAAAAGTCACAAGAGCAATTAGAAAATATTTTCAACTGAGTTAAAAACAAAAACACAAAATTTGTGGAATGCTGCTAAATCAGTGCTTAGTGGAAATTTTCTATCATTAAATGCTTATATTAGAAAAGAAGGTCTAGGGCTGACCCCGGGGCTCACTCGGGAGAGTGTGGCACTGGGAGTGCAGTGGTGCTGGGAGCGCCGAGGCTGCGGGTTCGGATCCTATATAGGGATGGCCGGTGCGCTCACTAGCTGAGCGCGGTGTGGGTGGCACCAAGCCCAGGGTTACAATCCCCTTACCGGTCACCAAAAAAAAAGAAGATCTAAAATCAATGATAGAAGTTTCCACCTTTTTTGCTCTAACAAAAAAAATGCATTCAGAAGGTGGGGCAAGTTGGTGGACTAGAGGTGCCCAATGCATAATCCTCCCAGGAAAAGGGACCAGAGCAAGGAAAAGACAGCTAAGTATGCAGGAGGTACGCAGTGGGAGAGCATGGCAAGGCAGCAGGAGCCTGTGAGGACCCTGTGGAGCACGAAAACCAAGCAGGGTGGTATAGAGGAGAAGCACATGGCTTCAACAGCTGCCACATCCCCCAAACCAGAAAGAATCCCTGTGGCAGAAAGAATTTGGCCGTGAGACTTCCCAGCAGTAACCCACCTCCTGCTTCTGCCCCAGTCTACCCCCACCACAACTGTGGTTGCCTGTGCCATCATCTAGCCCCAGAGCTGTGCCCTTCTCCCTACAGGAGTTCGTCCTGAACAATATACCTCACCACATGGCCCATGCCACCTGTGCAGCACCAGCCTAAATAAAATTAAAAGAAAGAAAGAAAGATACAATAATCACAATAATGCACTGAACTTTCAAAAGGAGAGAACCGAACTTAGATTACCAGAGGTGGAGAATGGAGAGGGAGAGGGGTTTTAGTGAGAAAATTAGTAAAGAGCCACAAAAAATGATTACATTTAGTATTGTTGAATATACTAATTATCCTGATTTGAGCATTACACATTGCACACAGGTATTGATGTTCAATGTACCCCACAGATATGTATAGTTATGTGTTTTTTTTTAAAGTGCATTCAGCCCAAATGAAGAAAAAGAGAAAAACATAAAGAGCAGAAGTCACTGAAATAAAAAACAGAGTAACAACAGAAAAAAAGGAACAAAACCCTAGGCTAGATCTTCATAAGGAACAATAAAATTCTCTAGAATTTTAATTATCTATATCAGTGGTTCTCAGAGACAATTTTCTCTCACTGAGGACATTTAGTGATGTCTTGAGACGTTTTTGGTGGCCACAACTGGGGAGGTTGCTACTGGCATGTGGAGGCCAGGGATGCAGCTGAACATCAATAATGCACAGGACAGCCTCCTACAACAGAGAATGTCACTAATGCCTCTAGTATGTCTCCCTCCAATATTATTAGTGCTGTTGTTGAGAAACTTCCCTAGCCAGACGGCTCACAATACAATCACTGATGTATGAAATGTACAAAGAGACTTCTCAATAGAGCCTATAGACATTAATGAGAAATAAGGAAATATTATGAACAACCTAATGCCATAAAATCCAACAACATAAATGAAATAGATGGACAAAACTTATTCTAGAGTAAGTAGATAACTTGGATATACCTACAGTTTATTTAAAAAATTAAATTTGTATTTAAAAACTTCCCAACAAAGAAAACTTCAGGCTCAGATGGCCACAGGTGAATTTTACCAAACCTTTGAGGAAGGCATAACACTAATTCTACACAAACTCTTTCAGATAATAGAAGAGAATAAACACTTCTGAACTCACTTTATGAGGTCAGGACCCTGATTCTAAAATCAAACAAAGACTACAAGAAGAGAAAACTATAGAAAAGTATCTGCTCATGAATGTAGATGCAAAAATCCTTAAGACTGTTTTGGCAAATGAAAACCAGCCATATATTTAAAGAATAATACTCCATGGCCAAATAGAGCTCATCCTAAGAATGCAAAGTTGTATCCATATTTAAATAAACAAATCAGTGAAATTCATCATATTAACACATGAAAAAAGAAAAACCCATATCATCCCAAAGATGAATAAAATGCATATAACACCCATTATGATTTTTTAAAATTTGCATTAAACTAGGAATGAAAGGCAACTTTCTTTTTTTAACAAAAATTTTATTGAAACATAATTGATTGTACACATCGGTAAGGTACCGCACCGAATATCGATACTTGTGTGCAATATGGGATGCTCAAATCAGGATAATTATCATATCCAACATTACAGAGTAAAATCATCTTTTGTGGCCCTTTACCAATTTCTTGCTAAACTCCCCCTCTCCCTTCCCTTTTCCCACCTCTGTTAACCTCAGTTCTGTTCTCTTCTTTTGAAAGTTCAATGCATTACCATGATTGTTGTATCTTTCTTTCTTCTCTTTTCTTTTTTTAAATTTTATTTGTTTATTTTTATTTTTTAGCTCCCACTTACTAGTGAGGATATGCAGTATTTCTCTTTCTGTGTCTGGCTTATTTCACTTAACCTAATTTTCTCAAGTTCTTCCACATTGCAATGAATGGCAGAATTTCTTTCTGTTTTATGCAGAGTGAATTCATTGAGTAGAAACTACATTTTCCTTATACAGTCATCCACTGATGGACATTTATGTTGGTTCTAACTCTTGGCTATTGTAAATAGAGCTGTGACAAACATGGGAGTGCAGGTATCCCTTCAACATGATGATTTCCATTCCTTTGGGTATATACTCAGCAGATTGTAAATAGAGCTGTGACAAACATGGGAGTGCAGGTATCCCTTCAACATGATGATTTCCATTCCTTTGGGTATATACTCAGCAGTGGGATTGCTGGATCATATGGCAACTCTAGCTGTAGTTGTTTGATAAACGTCCGTACTGTTTTCCATAAAGGCTGCACTAATTTACAGTCCCACCCATGTGTAGGAGCGTTCCCCTTTCTCTGTATTCTCAAAAAAGGCAACTTTCTTAACCTGAAAGAGTTTATCTAGTAAAAACTTACAGCTAATATACTTAATGGCAAAAGCAAAATGCTTTCCCTGTTAGTTCAGGAACAAGGCAAAGATGTCTGCTCTCACCACTTTTATTTAACATTGTACTGCAGATTCTAGCCAATGCAAGAAGAAAAAAAAAGAAATAAAAGCCATATATATTAGTAAGAAAGAAAGAAAAATTTTATTCTCAGATAACATGATTATTTACCTAGAAAATACTAAAGAATTTCCCCCAAAAAGCTACTAGAACTAATAAATAAATTTAGCAAGACTCACAAGATAAAAGGTCAATATACAAAAATTAATTATATTTCTATATATTATCAAGTAACTGTTGGAAATTATCTTGCCTGTGCCTTTACAAAAAAATTAATAAATGTTTGCTAAACCCTGCTCTAGACGTTATTCTATATCTCTCTTCTTTCCACATACCTTCTTTGAAAAGTAGCCCATACTTTTCTCACCTCTCTTTCATTCCTCCAACCAGATGCAATTTGATTTCTGTCCTTAGCCCTCCACGGAGTCTTCTCTCAAGGTTATTAGTGAACTCTCAGCTGCCAATCCAAGGGATATTTTTCAGCTTTTTTTTTCTTCTATAAGTTATTCTTATCACTTGACATCATGGATAATGTCTCCTGATACTCTCTCTTAATTTGGCTTCAATGACATCGTCTTTTTCCTATTCTTGTCATACTTCTCTGTTCAGACATTTTCAGTCCTTTTATAAACTCCCCATCTTCTATATGTCTCTAAAATGTTGGTCTTCCCTCTTAGTGAGCATCGTCACTGCAATTCCACACACCTGGATCGACTCGCGTCATCTACCACTGCTATCCTTCATTCTCCGTCTTTGATTATGATGCCCCCTCAGCTCTAGACCTACATTTTGCAGCTATTCTTTGGCATTTCTATTTATTCTTTAATATTCTTTAAATATTTCTTTAAAAATTTAAAATTCTAAAATTCTTTAATATATTCTTTAGAGATATTCTTTAATATCTCTAAAATGCCTCATACTTGTATTTCTCAAAACATTTTCCTTTTTCTTTCCCTTGGTCAATGAAACCTTTCTCCGCATTGGTGCCTAAGCTAGCCATATGGGACTCATGCTGATTTCATTTATCTGGCAGTTTCCATGAACACCTTGGCTTCCTACAACCCCCACACCCCAACTTCTTATTTTCTTTACATCAATTTGCTTCTCTGCAAGGTACTTCAAAAAGCTTGTGGAAAAATAGAATTAAAAGATAATAAACATCTTTCCATGAACTTTTTGAAGTATCCATGTATTACTGCCACCCTTTAGTTTGGAGCTTCTTTCATTCTGAATTGGTTCAGATCTGGTTGCTTTGCCTCTGACCTCCCCTCCTTTCAATCCATTCTGTACATTCCCTTTGCAAATATATATCTGATTATTCCATCCCTCTGCTTAAAACTCCAGTGTTATCTAAATGTATAGCTTTCCCTTGCTGAACAGGTCTTTGAAGATTCTAAAGAAATCAAGGATGTATTTTTCCAATGTCCAGAGTTCTCAGAAAAAGGCTAGAACTGAGAAATTTTTAAACATTGTTAATTATTTGGTGAATTACTTTATCAATCAACTGAAAGGTATCTATTGAGCATCTGTTACGTGCCCAGCTACGTGTTAGAAATTTTATCCATTTTATCTTAGAATATGATATAAATTAAGGAATGTTTATTTTGTTATCCATAAGCTATATTGCATATCTACCACCAGACTGCAAGCTTGACCTTCTGCAGTCAGTAAAGAGCAGCTGATAGGTATTCAAATAACTTTAGCAGTGACTTTAATATTGTAATAATAAATCTCATTAATTTGTACAGTCATTTAACAACTTTTAATTTTTCTCTCTCTCTCTCTCTTTTTGTGCCAGCCCCTGTAGAAGGTAGAAGATAGAGACTTCATAGTTTTTCTAGAGGAAGTCAATGATAGAATTTTGATGTTCCTGGGATATTTCCCAGACACTTGGTAGCCTAATAAAACGTACTTTAGGAACCATGATAATACTGATCAAAATAGATATCTAATTACCTAGCACACTTTATAATATCTAGTAAATTGACACTGCTTTTGTCAGTCATTGGAGAAATGACTAATGTCTAAGTGACATGAAAAGGACATCAGGTAGTCTCTTCAGAAAGCAAGTGATCTGCCTTATAAATGAGTGATCATGCTGATATTTTAGTGCCAAATGCCCATTTATTTCCTTGAAGAAATCATGTTTTCTTCAAGTAATACATAAATATTATATATCTTTTCATGCTCTAACCTATGTGTGGGAAATAGGCACAGAAAAGAATTTCAGAGTCATCATAGACAAGAAACTTTTCTCATGCTGTGATTTTTAAACTCTTCTGTTTTCCCACATTACTAGAAGAATCATCTTTTTTGAAGCCTGCTTACAATAAAATCCCTTTTCTCATTTCATCCTGTTAGAATCCCCAAAGAGTAGTTAGGGAGATCCTGACTACCATATATGAACAGAAGCCAACCAGTACTTAATCACTGGAATTCCATCAAACTGTACAAAATGACTCTGAAATTACACACCTAGAATAGAGCCATGGGAGCTCAACCCTTAGTGACAGACTAATTACTGCCTGCGCACTTCTGCAAGAGTCATAGCCTATATTCCTACAAATACCCAACAATTTAAATAATTAAATCTATGAGCTCTTTTATGAAAGTTTGCCCAAGTCCTCTCCATAAGTGTCAGCAGTCTTTTAAAAAGCTGTGGTTTTTACTCCTTGTTCTGTTGTTACAGCAACCATCATACCATAGACATATGGAGAGAAAATAATACCACCTAACCAACAACATCAAATTGTCACAACAATTTCCATGTTAAATACAGAATGACAAACCAATTTCTGACTGCCAAGGCATAAAGTTAGGATAAACCTATACCTTCGGATCCCTTTTAACAAATATGTACAGCATGGTGGTGATGGTGGTGGTAAGTGATAGGATCAGAAAGGAAAGATCAGAAAAGGTACAAAAAAAATATATTAGGCACTTATGTAAAATGAGTTTGATTGTGCGAAAGTTAACTGATAATATCCAGGCATTGAAATACTACTAACTATAAAGTGGCCAGCTCCTGTAAAAGAAAACAACATGAGGGCCATGATTTACCCATTCAATAAAATCTTACCACCTATGTGCATCGTTTAGTTTGAAAGACATGTCTGTAAAATTCCTTAAGGCTATTCTGATGGGTTGTTCTACTAGGAGAATCATCATGTAGAATCCTGGAGTTCTAGAGCAAGGTCATGCCACGAGCAGGGAAGAATTATATACCATTAGGAAAACAGCTCCTGGCATGCCTCCAGGCACACTGGTAGAGATAGAGAGTCTAATTATGGGGTAACAAGTAACCACGTGGCTATAGTTGCTTATCCTACGTTGAGTTTTGTCAGATCCACCAAGTGATAAGATTAGGTGGATGGGCCCAGCAACAATTCATTCTAAGATAGAAATGGAATATCTGCAAGCAGGCATGAGCATTGGACAAAGGACACAAGTAGCTACATTAACAAGTGACCAGGATCCACTTATCACCAAACAATGTCGCATAAGCTCTCACTCTTAGCTTCCACCTATAGCCACAAAATGAAGGATCTCTTTATGACAAGCTGATGCAAGAGAAAAAAGCCAAGCTTGGTTTGGCTCAATGTGTGGGTACAAGCCAAAAAAGGACTGCTGCTGCACTACGGTCCTTAAAATTCAGCAGTGAGGGGATATCCTCTCAATGGGCAGACATTTGTGGAGTGCATAGTCCTCTTTAGGACTATGTAGAAGTGGCCCCAAATAAGAATATATAGGAATTCATGGGTAATGGTGGATGGTTCAGGGGCCTGGAAAGAGAAGTATTCAAAGAACAGGGATAAGAAAGTCTGGAGAAGAGGCATATGGATAACCTAAGGGAGCGGGTATGAAGTGCGAAGATCTTTGTATCACACATTACATCCAACAGAGACCGTCTGTTATGGAAGAGGCACTAAACAACCAAAGAGCCAGATGACTCAGCCGTTATGTCATCCAGCCTCTGTCATCAGCTACTGCTGTGCCAGCACAATGTGCTCATGAATGGAGTAGACGCGTTGACCGTGACAGTCTCCGTAGGAATTATATGGCCTCCCATTCGCCACACTTGATCTTGCTACTGCTGCCACCAAATTCCAGCCTGCCAGGAACTGAGCCCCATACACAGCTTCATCTTTTGATGAGATCTATCAGGCACTTGGAATCAACTTGCAAGCAACAGGATCAACTGCAAAGTGATCACAGAGCCTCCTTTAGGAACTCATCCTGGGACCAAGCTATTATGCCAGCTTTATACTTAGAAGTTTTAATTCTCACTTTGATAGATGTTAGAGACATTTACTTTAATATTCTCTATTAAAAATTAATTTTTAGCTTGACAGTCTATACCCAATAAAATATTGCTGAGTCTTGTTCACTAAAATGGAAACAGTTCCACATTGAAATCAGTCATCAATCAGTCTTCAGCATGACTAACTCATTTTGGTTAGATCTGGTTATTAATGAGACCAATGTTAAAGTTCTTGAACTTTTCAAAAATTTTATTTTAAGAAGGCATATTTTATTTTTAGATATTTCTGTAGCAGGAACCATCTGGTACAGGCCATTTTTCTGCTGCTTACTCTTCTAATCCCTAGTCAAATTGGTAAAGTAGGTAGAAATTGCTTTTGTATTTTCTCCCTCCAGCCCAGTGTCATGAAACTTCCTTGGTGACCCATATTTTTGATGTTGAACTCAAACTAGGTCAGTGGCTACTACTGTTAAGTTTAGCCAACTAATACCAGTGTGGAGTAATAGAGCCATGCTTAGACATGTTTAAAAGGTGTTTTTGAATGAAAACGAATGTAAGTGAATAATTTCACAAAATATAAGTCCTTATCTTGTAGGAGCTTCAGAAAATATTTTAAAATTATCTGTATTTGAGAAAAAGAAATACCACATGTTCTCACTCATTGGTGGGAGCTAAAAAATAAAAAAAATAAAATAAAATAAAATAAAAATAAACAATTTAATTCACCCACATACACACACACACAAAAAAACCGGGGGGGATGGGGAAGAAGATATAACAACTATACTTTTTTGAAGTTGTTACAACAAGCAAACGGAAAGGACATTCTTGGGGGGGAGGGGAGAGAGGGAGGAGGGAGGGAGGTGTCGGTGATGGGCCATAATAATCATATACGTTGTATATTGACAAAATAAAAATTTAACGAAAAAAAAATAAAAAAATAAAAAAAATAAAATTATCTGTATTTCCTATCTTCAATACCCTATCAATTATTCTTTTACCTCCTGAATATGTTTAACTTATCTACTTCTCTCCAGCTCCACAGACACACCCTAGTCTACATCATTGTCATCTATTGCTTGCAGTATTGCTAATTGGTCTTATGCCCCCTCCAATGTATCCTCCACAGGGCAGCTAACATATTACAGTGAAAACCTGATCATTATACCCCTGCCTGAGACACTTTAATGGCTGCTTATTGCTGTTAGGATAAAATACTTAAAGAGCCTTTGAGATCCTCTTGTTCTGCCCACCCCTTTGACAGTGGTGTTTCTAGGGTTCTATTAGGGCAGGGATCTGGAAAGTGAGGTCAGAAGACTCCTCTAGAAGCTGCGTTTAAGCAGCAAACACACTGCATTTCTTAAACGTTTACACTCGTGTGTGCAGCTTTGGGAGCTAATGGCACCCTTAGGACACCACTGCTTTCCGGCCTCCCTTCCTCCCGCTGCTCTTCGTCCTCAGTGTGCTCCATCGTTGCTGGCTTCTTTCAGGTCTTCAACTGTGCAGAGCTTCTTCCATCTCTGGGCATTTTTATTTGCTGCTCTTTCTACCTGGAGCTGTTGTATGGTTCTAAATGCTGCTCATCCCTCAGTTCTCAGTTTAAATGTCATTTCCTCAGGGGAGAGTTCCTTGACCTTGCACTAAGGTGGTTCCCTCATCGTAGGCTATGTTCTTCCATCATGAAGCACAGTGTTTCTCATTATACCACAGCCTAGGGGAGGAAGGGGCAATGTTTGTCCTGATCACTGCAGTATTCCCAGTGCCCAGCTCAGTGCCTGATTCACTCTACGCAGGTTGGTTGAATGAATGAATTGCTTGCATTTGGAAGAGACCTTACTGATAAGGAAATGGTGTCATAGGATGGTCTTATAGATAATTAATAGCAATGTTAGAGCTGTGACATTATAAAGAACTCTGATTCTGTCTGAATAAACCCAGGGTTCTTTCCAGACATTTCATCATCAGTTGGGGAGGCTGAATTCTCAAGCAATTCCTTCAAGTTTCACCCAAACTCTTTCTTTTTGCTGGCCTCTGTGTTTTGTTTGTTTGTTTTGTTCTGTTGAGGCTAATTTTCTCTCATACCAAACCCTTTCAGAATGATTCTTCACTTTGGTTTTCTGTTTAGTTCCAGATTCTAGATTTGTCCCACACTGCCTTTCAATATCTTTGTCACACATTCTGTAACTCTTAGTTTGTCTCGTCCCTTGCACCTATGCCCAGCTCCAGAACCAGATCCTTGCACAGTACCCCAGGGTCTTCTTTTTCTATATAGGGTTTTGGAGTCTTAGACTTGCCCTTTAAATCAGATTACACGGAATTACATTTGAACAATACTTCCTTAGGACATAGGCTTATTGCTGTATCAAAGTCAGTAAGTCCTGAATATGTACCTAGGGCTTGCTTACTATGTGCCAAACACTGTTTTAAAAGCTTTACAGTTTTACACATGTTAACTCATTTGATCCCCCAACAGCCACAACTTGCTCGAGGTCACATAGTGATAAGTAATAAAGGCAGGACTTGAACCCAGGTGCTTTAATTCCAGAATCCATACCATCAGTCACCACATTGTACTACGTCTAGGTGGAAACGGCCATTCCAAATGCACTAGTAAAACTGAGAAAACAGACAGAAAAATGGCCTCATGATGGGCAAAGAAAAAATAAGCAGGTAAAACAAGAGCAGGCAAGAACAGTGGTAAGAATTCAGGGGCAGGCAATGCTGAACAGACATTCTTTTAAGCTTAATGTACATTTTGTAAAGTTGTACATGTTCCAATGTGTCCTGTTAATTTGGTGAGCACCACCCGTGCCTTAAAAGTAATGAGCATATGCTGTGGCTGAGGATGTTGAGGAGCAGCTCTTTAGAATCGACGAGACATGCTTTGTGGGAGATGCTGACATCTGGGCCCACCCACTGTGCCAAGAAAGCCCCCAACCCAGGAGGGCACCACGAGGCTGTGACTTGAGAGGGGTTAACAGACCATCTACTACCTGCTGCCCCTTGCGAAGACATGGTGCAACATTGTCAAAACCAAATGGGGAAAAACATTTGCATTTCAGAGAAAGGCGAAGAAGGAAGAAAAGAGAGGAATAGGACAATGCGTAACAGAGGACAGAAGAAAGTGAGAGCTGAAGAGATAAAGAAAGCCCTAGGAATGGAGAACAGAGAGTACAAGATAAGGCTGCTTTTGTGATATAGAGTTTAATAATCGGTCAAAAGAGCTTTCTCTTAGATTTAATTAATTTAAAATGTGGGTCATGGGATTGGTGAGTTTTTTCCTTTATTAATATTTCTACTACTTTTCCTAAACCATATTGCTACCTAAAAATAGTAATGACTCTTTTTTGCTTTTTAAAAAATTTTTTTTATCAAAACATATTGATTGTGCATATTTACAGGGTACAGAATTGTATTTCAATACATTTATACAACGTGTATTGACCTATTTAGAGTAATTAGCATATTCATCATTGCAAAATTTAATCATTTGTGATGTGCACATTTGTTCTCTCTTCTAGTCGTTTGGTTACATGCAGTAAAAACATTATTGATTATAGGTTTCTGAGGCGACTGTACACCAATAGGGCTTATTTTTCCCATCTCACTGTACTTTTGTGTCCATTAATCAGCCTCTCACTATCCTTCCTCCCCTCTCCCCTTTCCTGCCACTAGTAACCATGGTACTTCTCTCTCCTTTTTACAGTTCAACTTATTATTTGTTTGTTTTTGTTCATTTGCTTGTTTTGTTTTGTTTTCTCTTTTAGCTCTCACATATGAGTAAGAACATGCAGCATTTCTATTTCTCTATCTCTGCCTGGCTTATTTCACTTAATGTAGTTTTCTCTAAGCTCATTGTAATGGCATATTTATGATCATCATTGTCACTCTCAGTGTCTCCTTTAAGCCTGTTGGTTAAAGCACAGTGTTCATGAAGCTGTGCTTGTGAGTTAGCTCCTCACTTCTCTTAAAGCCCCTGTGAGCTTCCCTCTGCTCTAGATTCATGCCGCATCCCAGACCTCAGGCAGCCATCCTGGATATCAAGGCGGTTGACACTTGGTGACCTGGGTAAGGGAATGGGGATGGATTAGAATGACCTTATAACCATTTCTGGAAAAACGAAGACCTATCCCACTATTGACTCTATTTTTGCACAATAAGGTGGCATTTGACCATAAAAAAGTACCCTTATTCACACTGTTGGGAATAAGCTATGAAATGGTTAGACTTTTAGGTAACTCTTAATTTGAATAGAATGACACCAAAGAAAGGTGAAATTCTGACTCCAAGAGGGAGAGTGTTACATGGCATTCAATCGGGTGTGAGAGGAGAAATAAAGATTACGGTTGGAGAATTCATCCATGTGTCATGCATAAGTTGGGAGTTGTGCTGTCTTGCCCCAAATCTCCTCTGATAATATAGATGTCATGCACAGTACAGTTGGTATGTTTCACCAATGAATATTACAATCCTATAAAAGCATTTTGAGACTGCAGGACGTGAGTCCTGACAAAAATCTCAAAGATTATTATCTTTTTCCTTCTACCCAGGAGGACTCAATTTTTGCATCTAATCCACAGAAATGTATGTTATGAACAACTAAGAAGATGAAATAAGATGAAACCAATATCAAAATATAAAGCCAAGCATAGATCATAAAGTATTAATTTCTTTATTTAAATTACATTGTTCATTTTTAGTGAAATGGCTAAAAGATATAAAACCTGAAATTATATTTCTTTGAAATCAGCCTGACAGCCTCAAAATTTGTCTCAATACTTTATCCTTGTATTTTAAATTTCCTTCATAATAGATGGCATATTTGAAATCTGTTTGGTCTGTTTGCCTGTTTATTTTGTATTGACCTGATTTAGTATAGTAGATCACTATTTTCTTGCTTATTGAACTAGTTTTCAACATGTTCCAAAATAGGATATCATCCAACCAAAACAGCTATATAGTTTATACTTCTGTTTTATGCAACCCATTCATTTAAAAAATTGATTTAGTAAATATCAGTTACTGACTTATTCCAAACTTACTTATATGAGCAAAAAAAGCCTATCCTTATTTTCCATACATAAGTAAGCTCCTTTGAGTAGTTTTCTTTATGACAATTATATATGACTTTAATCTTACATACAATGGGTCAAATTTTCTTATTTTTCTATTCAGTTATCATCATTATAACAATGCTAATTACTTTCTTGAGCATATTTCCTTCCTTCTGTTTCTTTGCTTTCACTTTATCTTCTTGGTGCTCTAATTTTGTTTGCTTTCTCCTGATCATTTGAACTTTACAGACCTTGAACTTGGCTATATTTACCCTTCATATATGTACTTTCAATTCAGAAAAAGACACTAGTTTCTGAAGACTGCATATGTTGGTATCTTTGTATTCAGGCCTGTTACAAGCATGAGATTATTTTAAACAGGAATTAGCTCATTATCACAAGTGATATAACTCCACAGTAAAACTTTGGTCTTTATGATACTCAGGGATGAAAGTGATTGTTCAGGAAAAAAATAAATAGATGAAATCCATAAATATAAGTAATTTATTTAGATAAAAATGTAGTCATTCAGAGAACAGAACTGAGGCCACCAGAGGTTGGAGAAATTGATAAAGGGCCACGAAAAATGATTACATTGTATAATGTTGAATATGCTAATTGTCCTTGTTTGAGCATCACATATGGCACACAGGTATTGATATTTGATGCTGCACCTCATAGATATGTACAATCAATTATATTTCAATAAAAAATATATAGTCATACAAATCGATTCACAAGTAGTATATTGTATTAGTTCCTGCATAATGCTCTGTTGCACACAATTGTAGTTTGGGATATCAGTAAATACTGAAATTCCCCAGCAGTCGTGGCTCTGCAGTTCTTCTCACATCTCCAGCAATTCAGCTCATGTTCAAATCTTCATTAATTGAAAGGTGGGAGATTGTGCAACATCTTGTAGAGGTGTCACCTCAGAGTTGAGCCCAGGGTTTGTGGGACAGGTCGTCCCGTTTGTCGTGTCCATCTTCCTGCTATGGTTGTCACATGTCTTTCTGGATTTCAGAAATTTTGCCTTACTATGCCCCTAATACCTCACCACTCTCAAACTGTGTTATGTTTTATGTGGGGGTGGGTAGAGGTGGGGGTGTTAACATGAATTGTTTTGCTAGTTCGGATCTTTCTTTTTCTTTTTTTAATTCAAAATTTACTTGTACGTATTTGTGGGGTCGAGTATATTCTGGTAACTGCACAACCTCAAGTTATTGTCTGATTCTCTAGGAACTTACAATCTATTGGACTCCTATTTCTGAAAATCATGTACCCAACTTGCTGCTTTATTTTTAATGATTCACAAAGATGGTATAAGTCATTTGGGAAAGGGAGGTAAAACTGCATACCTTGGTAGACATTTCCCTCTCTTTTGAGGTACTCTGTGTCCATACTACACCTGCCCTAACAAGACTGGCTTAATGTCTGATCACTCCTTCCATCTTCCAGTGGTCAGAGCTAATTGAGTCACATTGAGACAAAAGAGCTGTGCTTTCATACCTCCACACCAGGCAGTCATTGCCTATGGGCTGCTGGGTACTTTCTGCTTCCAGGGAAGTGAGGCAAAGTGCTCCCAGTAGTTCAAGGGTGGTTCTCTGAAGAGGGTCGCATGTGCCAGCCTTTAGAAGAGAAGAGTGCAGAAGCTGGGAGATGGATACCCAGAACCTGAATGGCTTAGTCCATTTTTGTGTTGCTATAACAGAATACCGGAGACTGGGTAATCTATAAATAAAGTTATTTGGCTTATGGTTTTGGGGCATCTGCATCTGGCACTGACCTCAGGCTGCTTCTACTCATGGTGGAAGGTTGCAGGGCAGCCAGTGAGTGCAAGATCACGTGGTAAGAGAGGAAACAAGGAAGAGAGGGGCGATGCCAGGCTTCTTTTAATAACCAGCTCTTGTGGGAACTAATAGAGCGAGATCTCATTTACCACTCTCCTCCCTGCCCACGGAGAGCACTGCTCTACTCATGAGGGATCTGCTTCCATGACCCAAATACCTTCCACTAGGCCCCACCTCCCAACACTGCCATATTGGGGATTAGATTTCAACGTGAGCTTTGGAGGGATGAACAGATCCAAGCTATAACACCATAGAAGGGATATGAGGGATCTGGGCAAAGTGATATAATGACCATTGTACTACTGACATGATAGTCAATGGGCCCATCTTCCTCCTCAGTACTAAACTGAGGATTTAGGAAATTAATCTGAGGTGTTTATTGTGAAACAGTATGTACCTGGAGCCATCAATTCTCTCCTAAAATTCCTGTTTCAGCAGAATTTGACAAGTTTCTTTCTTTTTTTTTTTTTTTAAGATGACCGGTAAGGGGATCTCAACCCTTGGCTTGGTGTTGTCAGCACCACGCTCAGCCAGTGAGCAAACCGGCCATCCCCATATAGGATCCGAACCCGTGGCCTTGGTGTTATCAGCACCGCACTCTACCGAGTGAGCCACGGGCCGGCCTAGAATTTGACAAGTTTCTCAAGTGACTGTAGCTAATAGTCAGTCATTCCAATAGCAAATATTCTGTCTAGCCTGTAATGAGAGAGAAATGGGAAAGTATGAACCAACTTCACTGTCTTTACATAACTGAGCTGCACACACCAAAGTCCCAACCTCAGCATTAACACTTTCCAGTAGTTCTTACAAATACATTTCAAAAACATTCTTCTTAATGAAATACCAACCTCCCTTTATGCTACTGCTCATTCTCTCCTTTTCCAGTACCAGCAGTTGTTCTTCTTGTTTTATTGTGGCTATTTGATAGCTCTAGGAAGACCTATGTAGAACAGTCTTAGTATTCACAGGTTTAATATTTAGAAATATTAAAAGCTGTGGAAATTACTGATAAGTAGTTGTTGGTGACAATGGAAATATTTCATCAAAGATATTTTTCTTTATAAATCATATCCAGTGAATGCACAACAGAGAGTATTTTATTTGTAGGCTTGCTGTCTTCAGAATTTTTTTCTAGGTAGATGTCAGTTCCCTGCATTATGCCACCATGAATGCAGCATTGGGAGAGCTTAGCTAAATAACTACTGATCTGCTGATCTGAGCTGGCCCTGATTTCTATCTTACGTTCAAAGTCTTTCAAGAGTCTGGTTACTTACCAATAAAAGAACCATACAGAATCATGCAAACTAGTTGAAGAGACAGATTGTCATAAGTGGCCAAACTTAGTTGTTTATTGTTCTAAGACAATTAATCCTATTTCAGCTTAATGTCAGTAGTAGTCATTAGTGCTATTTGCCAAATATTCACATTTCTGTCCCATTCTGGGCATGTGATAGGCATACACTTCCATGTCCTCTTAATGTTAGGAAAGGAACCAGGTACTAGTTCTGCCTAATGGGTTATGAGTAAAATAATGTGTGTCACCTAGATTAAAACACTTCGTTTTCATTGTGAGATCCCCAGATCTTTCTCTTTCCCTCTGTGTGGTGACTGATAAGTTTAACATAATGGCTGTTTCATCAACCTGGGTTCTTGATTGACTAGGATGAACTGAGTCCCTCCACCCTGACCCTACTGCCACTAAATGGATATGAAACACGAACAAGGAATAAATCTTTGTTGTTTTAAGCCACTGAACTTTCCAGATTATTCTAACCTACCTAGACTGAAGTCTATGCTCATGGAGAAGTAAAGTTGTAAATTGCTAGTTGGGTATTACAGGAGAAGGAAAATACATAGGAGTGGTACATATCTGACCATAGAGATTGTTGGATATCTTGCCTCCAATTTCACAGTCTTTACTCGACTTAAACTTCCATTAAGATTCCTTTAATAATGGCACACTTCAGCACTAAGTGTGCCACTAATAACATGCTTCTCAGATAGCTTCCCAGTAGGGCCCTATGTGCAAGATAACATAGAAAGGCCTAAAAATAATATGGTTAAAGTATGTTGATGTCTTAAAGCAAACTCTGCAATTTTCAAATTTAACTCAACTTATCACTCTCAGCACAATAGTGGAGACAAACATCATGTAAGATACACTCAGGAGCTCAAATATGTAGGTAAAAAAAGTTCCTCTTATTTTTCTAAGCATATAATGCTATGGATTTAAATATATTTCTTCAACAAATCCTTAAAACCTTATGCGACAGGCACTGTGATTACATGAATTGGCCATGTTGATGATTTATTGTTTTCATGTGCAAGGCATTCCGCTAGGTGCTTTATGCATGTTGACATTCATTTACTACAAAAAGTCCATGGAGAGAAAGTTGAGATTCAGAGAGTTAAAATACATTTTCCAAAAATACACACCACTCCCAGAGGAATGGAAATCATCATGTCAAAGGGATACTTGTTTATTTCCATGTTTATTGAAGCACTTTTTACAATAGCCAAGAGTTGGAACCAGACTAAATGCCCATCATCGGATGAGTGGATAAGGAAAATGTGGTTTATCTACACAATAGAATACTACTCTGCTATAAAAAAAAGAATGAAATACTACCATTCGCAGCAACATGGATGGACTTAGAGAAAATTATATTAAGTGAAATAAGCCAGGCACTTAAAGAGATATACCTGATGTTCTCACTTATTTGTGGGACCCAATAAAAATAAATAAGTAAATATACAAATGAACAGGGGGGATGGAAGAAGACACAACAATTACAACAATTCCTTGATTTTGTTAAGACAAGGGAACAGATACAATGTTGATGGGGGGGGAGGGAAAAAGGGAAGGGGGAAAATGAGGAATTGGCAAAGGGACATGAAAATCAACTATATTGTATATTGATAAATTAAAACATATATATACAACTGACAGATCTAGAATTCATATCCAGGTCTAAAGTCAAAGTCTATAGTTGTTCAGCAAGTGGTGGGTGCTATGAAGGAATTATGCTCATTAGGAATTTAGCATCTAGGTCCCAGAGGCGGGGAATCGGGTAATGGCGGACACCGGCTGGGCAAGAGCGGCTGGGGGCGTAGCGCGTTGAGGGGGGTCCAGCTGTGGGGCAGCCTGAGAGGCGGTCCGCGGGAGGAGACCTTGGGCGGAGGGCGGCCAGCCAGCCCTTCCTGTCGCTTAGGGTGACTGCGCAAGGCCAGGGCCGATGCAAAAGAAGATTCCTGAGAGCACCGCAACTGCGCCAGGAGACCGAGCAGCCCAAGGCAACAAAAGCCAGGAAAGACGGCAGTGGCGATGCAGAGACGGAGAGGAAGGCACGGGACCGGCCCAGCTCTGGGAGCTTTGTGAGTGACCCCCAGCCCAGCCCCGCTTGGGGGGCAAAGGCCCGCCCGGCTCCTGCTTACCACACCAGGCTAGGCACCTTCAGCAGCACTGCCTCCATTTTCTCCAGGGGGGGCGGAGCCAGCCAGCTCTGATCGGGCAAGCCAGCCATCTTCGCTTGGAGCAGCTCCTCACTGAGCCGTGCCACTTGTGTGCCTCAGCCCGGGGCACCCTGGGGCCTGTGGAGCGGCCACCAATCCCACTCCTCCCGCGGATCTCTGGTGGGGCTGGTGGCGTGGGAAGCCCCCGGCCAGCATCGGGAGGGCAGGGAAGAGGATCCC
>NW_007729333.1:94269-94488 GCF_000696425.1 Galeopterus variegatus
CTGTGGCCTTCAATTCGGAAAAACCCCAGACTGATTTCTGGTTGGGAGAGGGGTGACCGGGGTGCCCCCGAGCCCGCTTGATCCTGCCGGAGAGGGCGCCAAGCCGGCTCAAGCTGGGGGGATTCAAAGAGGAACTGTGTGCTGTGGGATCCTCCCCCGGGGGCTCGTGCCCTGGTGTGGGAGATAACTCAACCACACAGGGGGCCACAATACCGGGGG
>NW_007729333.1:96598-169512 GCF_000696425.1 Galeopterus variegatus
GTTCTCACTCATTGGTGGGAGCTAAAAAATAAACAAATTAATTCACCCCCATACACACACAAAAAAAAACCGGGGGTGGAGGGGGGAAGAAGATATAACAACTATACCTTTTTGAAGTTGTTACAACAAGCAAACGGAAAGGACATTCTTGCGGGGGATGGGAGAGAGGGAGGAGGGAGGGAGGTGTCGGTGATGGGCCATAATAATCATATACAGTGTATATTGACAAAATAAAAATTTAATGGAAAAAAAAAAAGGAATTTAGCATCTATTGGGAAGTTGACTAAATAAAAGACATTTCCTGGTATGAAACTGAGAAATCCTCTGGCGAAGCTAAGTAAACATTGCCAGTAAGTTCCTTCTGCCAAAAAACTATTCCTCTGAGGTTTTCCCAAACTATGCCTCTGAGATTTTCCCAAACTATGTCTCTGAGATTTCCCCAAACTATGCCTCTGAGATTTTCCCATTTTTCATTTGTTCCACCATAGCATCTTGTTAATCTTGTCAGCTGTACGGTTAGCCATTAACTTTATTAGACAAGCAATTGTTACACCTTAACCAAGGCCCAGTTTCCTTCATCCTCCTCCTGTGCAGTGGATCTCAGCTGCTCTTGCTCTCTTAGTTCAGCATCCTTAAGTCTTTCCCTCTCATTTGCACAGCTTGTGCCTGAGACTGAGAATATTTTTTGATAGTACAAGAAAGGCATAACTTCATCTTTACGTGTGATTACTTCTCCTAACTCAATTGGACCCACAAAGTGTAAGCAGGCGATGGGAACTCAGTCACTACGAAACTTAATTTAGAATGTAGACTCAAGAGGTTCTAGGGCCATAAAGGCAAAAGAGTACATTTTTGACGTGGGTAAAATCTTTTCCTTATTTTTGTGCTCAGTGCCTCTCATTGGGTTTTCAGCAGTGTGTTTCCCAGATATATCTCTTTCTATAAGTACACTGTTGTGAACCTGCCTGTATCAACTATTTTTCAAGTTTAGTGGTTTCTCTATTCTTATCACCATTTGTTTAATTTCAGCCCTCATGGTCTCTGTGCCATCAGTATCTCCCCACTCAGTTCATTTTTTGCATTGTAGTCTAAATAGGCATCCTAAAACATAAATCTAATCATGTTTCTTTCATCTTTATAAATGTTTGCTAGCTTTCTGCTGCTCATAGAGGGAAAATAATCAAGGATTATGTCCTGACATACAAGGCACTTTGCGATCCAGTCCCAGCTTTCTTCTTGGTCCTCCTTTCCTGACATTCCATTCCCAAACATTTACTTCCACCATATCCCCCCTGGCAGGTTAATCACAGAATACCTCTCTCTTCTCAGAGTATCTTATAATTTTTCAGGTCTATGTGATTTGGAACATGGCTGGAATGCTTTCCCTTTGATTTTTTTAAAAAAAACTTCTTGAGATATGATTGATGTATAAAAAGCATTTAGTGTATGCAACTTAACGAGTTTGGAGATGAGTATACACCTGTAAAATCATCACCGTAATTTAATTATTCCATAAACTTATCCATTGCCTCCAATTCCCTTGACTTTTCCATCCAGAAAACTCTTACTTGTTCTTCAAATCCAGTTCAAATGTCAGCTTTAACGTACAGCCTTTTTATGCTGCCCAGGGGAAAGCTCATTAGTCGCTTTATGGGAGCAGCAAAGCATGCTGTTCCCATTGTAGTGTGCACTTTGTTGTGTTATAACTTATCTGTTCATGTGTCTCTTTTCTACTAAATTGGGAGCAGGACCTATAACAACCTATAATATCTTATGCATCTTTTTATTTCCTGTGACTCGTACAGTGCTTGGCACATTGCAAATGCTCAAAAATATTTGCTGAATAAAAGGAGAAATGTTTTTTCTCTTGCATATAAGTATATAAATTGCCAGTCCAAAATAACTCAATCATAAAAGACAGATTCTGTGGTTCAATCACAATAACTTGTGTCTCTCATAACTGAAGTTTGCAAGTGTCCCATTGAAACAGAACAAACAGATCCCCAGTGGGATTTTGACACAAATACTTAGGTAAGCAGCATTACTATTTTGGGCATCCTGTCACCTCCCACTTGTCTCCAGAACAATTGTAGAATGAGCTCTGTGCTGGGACTGATCACTGAGGAACTTAAGTTCTGTGAGCTGCCACTGCTGTTTGTCTTCCTGTCACCTGTAGCCCTCGGAGAAGGCCCTTGTGTTGTGTGAGGAATCCTGATTCAGAGCAAATCAAGACAGAAGGCACAGTCCTCATGTAGGATGTTTATTGATAAGCTTTATACCTCCATGTGAGCAGAACACTTTCTTTCCTTGGTGCATGAATATTCATCAGCACCAACACTCATCACACATTCAATGTCTGTACAGAACCAGAGACATACAGAAAGACTGAGATAACCACATACATCTACAATCATTTACTTTGGACACATTCCTAGAAAATTTTGCTTCCATTTACCATTCTTTTCCCATCCATAAAAGCCCAATTTAAAATCTATCTCATCCAGGAGGCTTTCTGCACAACCACAGCAGGGGTATGAGATAGACTCAGAGTTGCTCTTTCCAAGGGTTCAAAATTGCCATTGTCAATATTTTCCCCACTTATTGCCAATTATGATCATATGCCACTGCCAAAATGTATTGATTAGTCATCTGTGAGCTTTCTCCTTTGTAGACAAGTCTGTTTATATGCTCATTGCAGTGACAGAGAACACATGGATTGGTTCATTCTGCTGTAGTCAGTTCAGAATCAGCAGTTTGCCTTAACTCAGCTAATTAAATCTTAAAATTAGATAGCTGATTATATTCTCAGCACACATGGCCAGAATATCTAGGAACAGAGTGTTATCACAATCCTAATAGCTATTATGGTTTATTTTGTGTTATGACTCTTCATTCCAACACTGGCAGTTTTAGATAGCAAGCATGACTTGGAGGTCATTTAATCAGTTCAGTGTATAACAACATGCTCCCACACTGTGTTGACTCATCAGCATTTTGCTGTTACAACACACATATGCACATAATAACTGCTGGATTTCCCTGTTAAGCAAAATTAGGAGAAGATGAGATTATGTACTTTTAAGAGTTCTCTTTAATATAGTGAAAAAGATGAAAGACATAGTTAGTTTCTTTCGTTGTCCAATAAAATTTTATATTAGATCTTACTATACAGTCTGGATTACCAAAGTTATTGCTGCTGAAAACAATTTTTACATGAAAAATAAAATAGGAGAGGCCTGGGAGTCAGAATGCCCACATTATATAAGTCCAGGGAAGCTAGATTGAAACTAGATTGTGGAATCTTTAGCTTTGTAAAATTCCATGACTTGAAAATGAGGGGATTAAGCCCAAAATGGTGTTTAACTTATTGTTATTTTGTCATTGAACTCTTTGAGAGCTAGTACAATTATATACATACACGTGTAATTAGAAGAACAGAATTTTCCCCCTTAACCTACCTCTAGAGGTGTTGAACGTACAGGGCTCAAAAATGCACGTTCTCTCTTCAGTTCACAGAGGTGAGTGTGAATATGCCCTGAATAGAAATGCTATTTGGCCTAAAGTGGTCAAAACTGATAACTGCAGACTTTCTGCAGGGCCTTTGATAGGTAGATGGATTTAAAATGGGCACCTACTTCTTTTTCAGGTCTATCCCTGGGCACAGCCTAGAAACCAGAGGAAAAACGAAACGATGAACAAGTGAATACAACAAACACCTGTATGTAACAGTCTGTTCTTTTGTAGGCAGGGGTCTGTACAGATTCCGTTGCATGGAGGGAAAGTGTTTCTTCTTTAATATATGGAACTAGGTTACACTGTTTCAAAGAATTAATATGGGGATACTTCAAAAAGTTCATGGCAAGATTTCTATTATCTTTTCTGTTTTTCCATGAACTTTTTGAAGTACTTTTTGAGCTTTTAGTGTCTTTGGGAGGTATGTGTTCCTGTGTGTGTGCTTGGTTCATTGACTTAGACTGGTCAACCAGTAAGGCTTGTCTTTTTCCAGATCTCATGCTGTGAGGAGATTTCAAAAAGGATCATGCTCACAGAGCCAAAGCCTCTCTGGACCATTCTATTAAAGTTCCAGCAATGGATTAAGATGAGCTGAATAAATCAATCTTTGAAAATTGCACTACAGTGGATTTTATAGCCCACAAATTGTCTTGTGGTAAAAGGAGATGAATACTGATACATTCTGTCTCTGAATCTGAGTGTACTTCATTTCTCCTTAAATTCCCTCTATAGCATCTTACTGGTCAAGGTGATATCAAATGCCCATGAGGAAACATATCACTGGCAAAGAGAATGGAATTAACATGATTGGCTTAACTTAATTCATATTCTCTGGGGCCAGGGAGTTGCTCATGAAGTTCTTACTTGTTGCTGTAGTCTAAATTTTTATGTCCCCCTAAAATTTATGCCAGTTACCTCACTTGGTAGAGCACGCGGCTGATAACACCAAGGTCAGGGGTTCAGATTCCCTTACTGACCAGTTTCCAAAAAAAGAAGACCCCAGAAAGTTCCCTCAACACTTCCATCATTTGAAGATGTGGCAAGAAAGTACCATCTATGACCCAGAAATCCCTCACCAGACACTGAATCTGCCAACACTTTGATCATGGACTTCCCAGCTTCCAGAACTAAAAGAAATAAATTTCTGTTGTTTATAAGCCACTCGGTTTATGGTATTTTGTTAAAGCTGCCCAAACGGACTAAGACAGTTGCCTAATGTTCATTTCCCCATTTATCCTATTTATCTCCAGCAGCTATTTCTATTTTTTCTTAATCAAAAGAGGAAAAAGATAAAGATACCCACTCAGTTTATGTCTTTACATATTTGGAGGCATTAGTAAGTATTCTGAGAACTTTTTCTACTCACTGAAAGGCTTATGGGGGTGGGAGTGAGATTAGAAACTGAGACTTGCTGTGCTTTTGTATTTTGCTCAAGAATTTTATCTTTCTTTCCCTCGGTTGTCATTTCTTGAAATTTATTACATTAAGTTATGCCCTTATTTGATTGTTGTGAGTGAAAAAAATGCTATATTTAAAATGATTTTTCTTACTTTGTATTGGGAAAGAGAATTCTGTGAGGAAGTTTCTATTGCCCATGTTAATGCAGAAGTCAAATGATACATAAAATTTAATAATAGGCAACGCTAAACTATATTGCACAGGGATGCATTGTTAAGAGGTAAAACTATAAAGAAAATCATGGACCTGAATACTCTGAATGTCAGGATAATGGTTACTTTTGGGGAAGAGAAGCACCTGTGCTCTGGAAGGAACAGGTACTGGGAGTGCTTATGGGGGTTGTCAGTGTTCTATTTCTTGACTGGAAGGAACAAATACTGGGGATGCTTCTGGAGGGTGGTGGATACACGATCTTTGCTTCAAAAGTATTTGCTAAACTCTTTATATGTGTTTTATTTTTTCTGTATGTGTTAAATTTCACAATTGAAAAGAATTAAAAAATCAACAATAGCTACAAACTGTAAGACACTATTCCTGAAAGGAAAATAAATTATACCACTAACATGCTTAGTAGTCTCCAATCATTTCCCAGTACAATTAGAATCAGATCCAAGTTTCTCACTGTGGACCCCAAAGTTTTTAAAGAGCTGGTGGCCACCCGCTCCCACCCAGCTTCTCTCCTGTATATCACCCCTTGCTCTCTAAGCTCCATCCACACTAGCCTGAAGTCCTTTGAAGATGTTGAACTCATGCCCATCTCAAGGTTCTTGTACTTGCTATTTCTTTTGCTTAGAATATTCTTTTCTAAGCTCTTCACAAAGCTGGTGCTACCTCAAATGTCATATTCAGCTCCCAGTTTATCATTACTCAGACACCTTCCTTTAATATCTCATCTACCTTGATACCTCTGGCCATCCACCCCATGCTCTCTCCACCTCTGCACTCTATCCCATCTCCTTGCTTTATTTTATATACTTATCACTACATGAAATTATAAAACATAAAATAGCATTTCATATACTTACCACTACTTGATATTATCTTGTTCATGTGTTTACTTGTTTATTGCCTCCTTCTATTAATATATAAAAATTCCATAAGAGCAGGAAATGTTTTTTTCTTGTTTATTGTTTTAGTCTCCAGCACCGGAGAGTGTACCTGGCACATAGTAGGTGTTTACTTGTTGAATATTTGTTGAAAACATGGTCCTTCTTCATGACAGTCTCTGCCTGTGAATGTAAGTTATCCTTTCTTAAGGAGTCTCCCTCTGAGGCACATAGTGTATCTCCTCCATGGGTTAATGCCAGGGACCAAGCAATGCCAACAGGGGTAAAAGAAGTAACATAAGTGTGTGAAGGGAAAAAAAACTGTGGTGGGAACTATGAGAATTGGAGAGTGTGATACCCACCTGAAGCTGTAGTCTCTACTCAGCTCTAGCTGCTGTGGCCACATGGAAATGGCAGACCAGTGTGGCTAGACCCTCCAATATTTGGGAGAAGTCAGAAATTCAGATTTCTATGTGAAATGTCTCAAATTATTAAATGTTGGCTAAAGGTTTTAAAAAGTTGACATGAACCTAATAAAATATATCTGTGGATCGAATTTTTCTCTGAGGTCTCTGATTTGAGATGTGGTTTAGGAAGCAGGAGTCTGGTGCAAAGAAATATGGAGCCTGTTATCAGATTGAATGGGGGGTAGGAAAAGAAAAATACAAGGTAAAAATAAGACTTAGGCATTTCAATATTATCCTCCCATAGGGTTTTTCTGAGTGATATTCTGTGGGAATTTTGGTTTCATCAAGGTGCTGAGATAGGTTTTAAAGGAAGGAGCAAGAAGACAGTTTTATTTGGTTTTCATGGATAAGATAAGACAAAGTGATACCTTAAAGAAAGGAGAATGGATGATGGAAATAGAGAGACTTCTGTCTTATAAAACCCATCACTGCTGTGTTTAGGGTAAAAGGAACACATGTGACAGGAGAAGAAATTCATTAGAGACAATCTATGGAATTACTTAAAGTAGATAAGGCAAAGAGGATGGAAGCTGGATTGACTTGAATGTATATGCACGTGTAAACTGCAGTAGCTTGCACTGGAAAACTGTCTAATTATAAAATCATTTAACAAAAAATTTACTTTTTTGACCACTGATTATTTTGAGTAATTAGTAAAGTCAATCAAGACTTTCTGCACATTTAGGCACAAACTGTATCTATTCTATAAATATCAAATGTGATTCTATTTTGTGTATTAGGCAGAATAAAACTAGTCATCTGCTAGGGCTGTCAGTTCCCAATAAGCTTATTTCTCAAAACCAGAAGTTTTCATAGAAATTCCAAATAAACATGAAGTCTTTCAGACAATGAATGGGAGAAATGTTAGCTCTGCTTCTGGGAGTGGGTCTTGAGATTGCTTTCTAGTTAAAAGATGACTAGAAATACTTTCAATCAATGGTGAAAAGTGCCTGATATAGTCAAACCTGTAGTCCAACAATAACAAATCAGATTTGATTTTTGTTGGGTCCGCCACCGGCTGACCCGAACAGCCCTTGCCTTGCTATCAGTCCCTCCCTTGGTGTCCCTTCTGGTGGGTGGGCGGATTGCCGAGATTCCTCTTTCCCCAGTCCCTGTTGGGAGGAGACGGAGGAAGAGAGCTGTGAAGAGAGGTGAGCACAGCCACTGGCCCCAACCAGCCCGTTAAAGAACACTCAGACGCAGCAGGGGTTCTGTTAAGCAGTTCCGTTTATTATCACACAAGCTCTTGCTTTTAAAGGCAAATGGGGAAGGGAGGTCTTTACATCCTCCAATCAGCTTAAAGGTTACAGGAGCATGTATCCTATCTCAATGCCTAGCTATTGCAATCACGCAGTGTTCACCAGCGCCAGCGCGGAAGCGTGTATTTGGCCAATAAGGGCTAAGGCAAGGTTCCTGCAGACACTCCCACCCTACTTCCTCCCGGCGCTGTCTTAGGCTGCCACGTTAATATGCCCTTGTGGGCCCATAATGGCGCCGCTTGTAATGTCACTTAAGGTGGCATTAGTTTTTAAGACCCGACAGATTTTAACAGTAGCTCAATGATATAAACATCAACAATAAAATTTTAATATTAACGTAGGGAACTTATATAAAACTCGGTGTGTAGGAAGCAGAATAAAAATAGGCAAGGAGAGAAAGTCAAAAAGGAAAGAATAGTGCTAGCTAAGACTTGGGAATAGGGGGTTGGAGAAGAGAAGAAAAATAACAACAAAAACAAAAAACAAGAACAGGGGAAAGAAAACTAAGGGAAAGGGAAATAAAAAGCAAGAGAAGCAGAATAGGAAGCATTAGAACAGTAGCAGGAAAATGTTTGAGCCCTGGTCTGGGAAGGCTCATAAATTTTGCAATGAGAGAAACATGTGGTTGGAGAAACAGGAGGTCACTCTGCAGAATGTACAGTTGGAACAGAGTTGTTTTTCTCATCATCTAATGCTGACTTCTGCGTTCTGCTTGCCTCTCTTAACTTTGAATTCTGCTCCTTAGTGAGAGACTAAAACGCAATTACCAGTAGACTTGGATGCCCTAAGTTCCAGTTTTCTAAGTTTAGCTTTGGCAAGTTAGAGCACTTTTCCGGAGTGGATCCTGATTTGTGTGACAAAGGACTTCCTGAGACTGCCCTTAAGATAATGTCTTCCACTGAGGATCACTGGCCCCTCACAGCACTTTGTGACTGTATGGTCACTGGAATACAACCAAAACCCATTAATTATAGTTGCAAATATCCACTTAAAATCTTTCTCATTTTATCCTGAGTTGCTAATAGGGATTTTAAATACATTGTTTGACAGACCCCAGATGGTATTTTACTACATTTCGTTACTCTCTATGTGACCCGGAGCTGGCCACATACCATAAATATACACTAAAAATCTGATCAGTGCATGGGGAAAACTTAAATGAAGTGCAAGAAATCATAAAAATGAAATGAAAAATACTACATAAAAGCTTTTATATATAAAAAGCAAGTTTTAAAAGACAACAAGCTAGTAGAAATATATGTTTTAATTTACAACATACATTTGAATTACCAAATTAATAAATGCTTATTATTTTAAAAATCTGATTGATACAGAGGATATATATGAAAAGTTAAAGTGACTTCTTCTCCCTCACCATGGCCTACTCCTCATTACTATTAATAGTTTGTTATAAAAAAAAAAGGCTTTTTTCTATGCACATATAAATGTGCCTACCCCAAGTGTTTCTACCAGCCCTATACCCCTCTCTAAGCAGTGACCTCTCACCAGCATATGCAGGAGAAGAGATTCTCCGTAATGAAGCTTTTTCTCGATAAATATTTAATCAGCAGAGTATCTTCATGTCTTGTGCTTCTCCTTGGACCACATTCATACGGCTACTGATCACCCTCTGGAACCCTCAATAACCTTCAACAGGACGTTATTTGACCTCCATATCTGAACCACACAGGGATTAAGCTGGAGTGGGCAGCATTTGCCTCTTACCCTACCTCCTTGTCCTCCGCAGTACTACCACAAAGGTTGTAGATTTTATTGAAGTGATGAAGTTAAAGGAAATGCAGAACACTGTATGCTAAATATGACTTTCCCCAAGGTTTAAGGAAAACAGCAACCAAAGAGTTAAAAGCTTCAGAGGACTGTCCAAGTGCAAGACTCAGTTCCTAATCTGGTCCCCTTAGCTTCACATTTTAACTGTCTTGAAAGTACCTTCTAATCTCCACCATAGAACTCTTGTTTTTTCGGGGAGGTGGTGGGGGAACACCATGATCATATGATTGAGTTATTCACCTTAGGGTAATGCATTCCAGGAGGCCTTAATAGGACAATCAATGATAGGTGATGGGTGTTGTCAAACAACAAGCCAGATGAAGCAGGAGTGGGTGGGCATGCCAAATGTAGCCCCCTTCAAGATTGTCCTTATCAATGTGAATCAAAGACCACTATTTATTCTTATGAATTCTCGTGGATAAGGGGCCGTGTGATGATTCAGATTTAGATTAGTTAGTTAAACATTCATACGACAAGGTTTCATACCACCTAAGTATTCAGCCGAATACACACACACACGCATTCACAAACATAGAGAGATGCATGAACAGGCATGCACACATTCAAATAAAATTCTAATTCTGAGAGACTGTACTGTGTACCATTTAGCAGAAATAAAAATACAGTCCTGACTACTTCAAAATTTGCAAGGGGTGTCTTTTACTTTGGAGTTGGCACTACACATCATTTTGCAGAACGAAGCTCATTGCTTTCCTTCATTCTCAAATCCCCTCAATTCTCAAATTCTTTCAAATCGGGCTTCTTCGTACTTATGGGGAAAAGAAAGGAATCCATTGAAGAGCAAAATCCCACTTAAGGTCTGTACCTTTAGCTATTCAATTAAAAACTAATTTGGCTTGTAATAATTTAGTTAGATTCTTAGTTAAGAGTTTTCCATCTGAGAAAGGTAAAAAAGGCTGATTTTATTCTTCTGGTTACAGCCACACCCATTGATATGTGATATTGTACTTTATTAAGGGTATTAACACAGAACACATTCTACAAATTGTTGGGAAAAGTATTTGAGAAAAAATGTAGCAGGGTTAATATCTTTGATAAAAGAGCTCTTATAAAATCATAGGAAAAAAAGTTTCCAAGAGCTAAATGGGCAAAAGAAAAATAAATAGTAAAATAAAAATATGTTAATCTTTATAAATGTATAATCAAAATAAAGTGACAATGAGACATCATTGTTACCCATCCCATTCACAAAAGTTTTTTTGGTGATAGGCCTGATGACAGTGTGATGAAACGAGCCCTGTCATCTAATCTAATTCTTTCTAATTGAAAGACTCAATACATTCTTTGTTCTTTATTATTTTTTTCCAGATTTTTCCACAGTGGCCATGTAAAATTAACATTTGTATTTAGAAACTATGAGCAGAGTTAATACATTAGATATAGACGAAATATCAACGACGGATAGAGTATGGTGGAATTAGGATCTGACCTAAGGGCTTTCTAACTCTAAAGCCAGTGTGTTTTCAACATATAAAAACTATAATTTGAACTCTTATTCACTCCTGGAATAAACCACTGAAGGTTCACCTGTATGTATTGAGAAATCTTGGATGAGACTTTCTAAGTCCAATTACCTACAATGAATACTTACTTACTTTATAGTTCACTCAAAAAAGAAAGTATTACCCCACAAGTTATAATGAATTAGGCACTTACATTTAGGATAATATTACACTATGACCCAATCTAGTGCTTACCTTTCCCACTTCTAGTAACTATAGGTCTGTTCTCTCCTTCTGAAAGTTCAACATTTTATTGTGGTCTTTCTTTCTTTCTTAGCGCCCATTTATGAGTAAGGATGTGTGGAATTTCTCTTTCTGTGCCTGGCTTATTACACTCAGCATAATTTTCTCCAAGCTGATCCATGTTGCTGCAAATGGCAGATTTTCATTCCTTTTTATGGCTGAGTAGTATTCCATTGTGAATACATACCACATTGTCTTTGTCCAGTTGTCCATCGATGGACATTGTGGTTGGTTCCATATCTTGGCTATTGTAAATAGAGATGCAGGCATCCTTTAGACATGATAATTTCTATTCTTTCGGATGTATACCCAGGAGTGGGATTGCTGAATCATATGGTAGTTCTATCTGTAGTTGTTTGAGAAACCTCCATACTGTTTTCCATAATGGCTACACTAATTTACAGTCTCACCAACAGCATAGAAGAGTTTCCTTTTCTCCACATCTTTACTAGCATTTGTTATTCTCTGTCTTTTTTATAATACCCAGTCTAGCTGGGATGAGAGGATATCTCAATCTGGTTTTGATTTGCATTTCCCTGATGGTTAGTGATGTTGAACATTTTTTTCCATGTACCTGTTGGCCATTTGTATGTCTTCCTTTGAAAAATATCTATTCAGCTCCTTTGCCCATTTTTTAATTGGATTATTTGGGTTTTTGCTGCAAAGTTGTTTGAGTTCCTTGTATATTCTGGATATTAATCCTTTGTCAGATGTATAGTTTGCAAATATTTTCCCCCACTCTGTTGGTTGTCTTTTCACTCTCTTGGTTGTTTCCTTTTTCTGGATCACTTGAATTCTTGATGAAAAGAAAAAGGGAACTCATAAATAACATTTACTGATACATTGGCTAAATGCTTTACAAAAATTGTCTAACATTACTACTCCTTGAATAGGTAGTGTTGTCATTTACATTATAGTAAGAAAACTAAGCTGAGACATGCTAAGTAATTTGTCCGAAGTTAGTAAAACTAAGCCTGTTTTATTCCAGAGACTAAATTCTTAACCATCAGTGGCAGATGCTTCAAAAACATCCTGGTGACCTGCATCTGTTTGCAAAGGAGTCCTTTCATGAATATCAAAAACAAAACAACAAAATAATACAAACACAAACTCTGCAGATGGAGATTTGGTTCTGGTAATGTCAGAGTAGCTTGTACAAGATCAATCTTTGTGCAGATAACACTTTTATACTCTGGACAAAATATAAAAAACTACTGAATGAATGTATTGCAGAGCAACCAAAAGCAGGCAGAAGTGGAAGATTTGACCCTTAAAAGAAGGAAACCATGCTGGGTGATATATATATATATATATATTTGTATATATACAGCTTTCTTTTTGAAGGTTATTCTCATGACCATAAAGTGTGAGGTAGCCAGAACTCAAGCAGAATGCTGCAGTCTTATTAGCCTGAGGATTCAGAGCAGGAGTTTGGGACTACCAGAGCAGATAGAATTGAGGGCAAACTCCAGAAAAAAGAGCGTCAAAATATGTTTATAAAATCAGCTCAAGATATTGGGCTGTTCATGCACAGGCAATACTCTAATAATAGCATGAAGCCTGAGAAAGCTGAACAGAGATTTTAATTGTTGCCCCTCCAAACAGTAATTTGGAGTTCAAGTCCCACCAAATTAGAGACCTTGATAACCATTTCGGGCTCTCTACTGAAGCCCTATGAGGGCCATGCCTTAGGAGTAAGACTACATCCCAGCAGAAAGAGACTTACTCTAACACTAAAGGTAAAACAAAGATAGATTTCCCTCCCAAAATAGTACAATTAATCCTCCATGAGTTAAAGTATTTAACTGCCAGCTAGAACAAAACAAAACACTCCTCAGAGGAAGATAACAGAACTCAGAGTCTTTACATTGTCTGATTCACAATGTCCAATAAGCAATAATAATTAATAAACAACAACAATGAAAAATAATCAGGGAAGAAAAAAATCAGTCAATAGAAATGACCAAGATGTTAGAATTAGTAGAAAATTTGTTTAAAATAACTATAATAAATATGTTAGTCTATAAGAAAGATGGATATTGGACAAAGAAATGAAGACTTTTAGATGGTATTAACAATAGATTGGATACAACGAAAGGAGGAATTAGTGAATTTGAAGACAGGAAAATAGAAATTATATAAGCTGAAGCACACAGAGGAAAAAAGAAGATGTAACAAAAGGGAACAGACTAAATGATTTGTTGGAAGTAACAAGCAGTAATATATATGTGCAATAGGGGACCTATAAGGACTGGAGAGAAGATATAGGACAGAAAAATCACAGGAAGAAATATTAGCTGAAAATTTTCCAAATTTACTCAAATAGAGAAACCCACACATACAAGAATCTCTGCAAACCTCAAGCAGAACTTTAAAAAAAGAAAACCACATCTAGGTATGTCATAGCCAAACTCCTGAAAACTGGAGATTAAAAACAAAAACAAGCTTATACATAGCCAGAAGAATATAATACATATTAAGTATAGAAGAACAACAGTAAGAAAATTAGTTGAGATATTGGAGGCTAGAAAACAATGAAATTATATCTTTAAAGTACAAAAGAAATAAACTGTCAGCTTAGAATTCCATATTCATAAAATTATCCTGAATATTAAAAATGAAGACAATAGATTCAACATAATCTCTATCAAAATTCTAAATATTTTGCAGACATGGAAAAGATTATTTTTAAAATTCATATGGAATCACAAGGAGGCCCTGAATAGCTAAAGCAATCTTGAAAAAGAATAATAAAATAAGGCAACTTACACTTTTTAATTTTAGAAGTCACTACAAAGCCACATTAATCAAAACAGGGTGATACTGATGTAAAGACAGACTTATAGACCAATGGAATAGAACTGAAGTCCAGAAATACACCCATACATCTATGGCCAATTGATTTTTGACAAGGGTGGCAAGTTTGTTCAGTAGGGAAACGATAGTGTCTTCAACAAATGGTGCTGGGACAATGATACATGCAAAAGAATAAAGTTGAACCCTTATCTCAAACCACATAGAAAAATTAACTCAAAATGGATCAATGAGCTAAATGTAAGAGCTAAAACTATAAAACTCTTAGAAGAAAACACTAGGGCAAATCTTCATGAGTTGAATTTTTCAGTGGATTCTTAGCTATGACACCAAAAGACACAAGCAACAGCAAAAATATATATATTTCACTTTATCAAAATTGAAAATTTTTGTACATAAAAGGACATTATCAAGAAAGTGTAAAGACAAGCTAAAGAACAGCAGAAAATATTTTCAAGTCAGGTTCGGATCCCACATACAGACCGGTTCCCGCTCACTGGCTGAGCGAGGCGCGGGGGCAGCGCCGAGGGTTGCGATCCCGTTGCCGGTCCCGGTCCGGTACGGGGGCGACACTGAGGGTTGTGATCCGTTGCCGGACACAGAAAAAGACAAAAAAAAAAAAAAAGAAGAAGAAAAGAAACAATGGAAAAATATGCAATGAAAACAGTAAATATGAGGGTACTTCAAAAAATTCGTGGAAAAATATAATTAAAAGATAACACAAATGAATCTTACTATGAATTTTTAAAGTGCCCTATACACTACAGTTACACCAGTCTGCTATTAATATCAAGGAAAAGAATCATCAACATAAAGATTGTCATCAAAGATAAAGTTAGGGGCCGGCCCGGTGGCGCACTGCTACAGTGCGCCGCTTGGGAGCGCGGTGGCGCTCCCGCCGAGGGTTCGGATCCCACATACAGACCGGCCGCACACTGGCTGAGAGAGGTGCGGGCGCAACACCGAGGGTTGCGATCCTGTTGCCGGTCCCGGTCCGGTGCGGGCGCGACACTGAGGGTTGCGATCCGTTGCCGGTCACGAAAAAAGACAAAAGGGAAAAAAAAAAAAAAGATAAAGTTATTTCATCAAGAAGATCTAACGATCCTAAACGTATATGCTCCTAATAACAGAGTTTCAAAATATGTGAAGCAAAAATTGACAGAACTAAAGGGAAAAGTAAATAGTTTTGTTTTTACATGTTGCTGGATTTGGTTTGCTAAGAATTTTTGTGTTTATGGACTCATGGATCAGAAAACTAAATATTGATAAGATATCAGTCTTTCCTAAATTGATGTGTAGATCCAAGACAATCTCATTTAAATTGTAAGCAGTTTAATTTAGCAGAAAGTGATAAGCTAAATCTAAAATGTATATGAAAATTCAAAGGACCTAGAATATAATCTTTAAAAAGAATAAAATTGTAATTCTTATACTAACTCACTCCAAACTTATTTACTTATTAAAAAGCTGCATAATCAAAGTAGTAAAGTATTGATAAAAATACAGGTAAACAGATCAGTGGGACTGGAGAGAGAGACCAAAAGTAAATATATACGTTTTTAAAAGTCAGTCAATATTTGACAAAGTACTAAGACAATTCAATGGAGAAAGAACAGTCTTGCAACAAATGCTGTAACAGCGGGATATTTATGTGAAAAAATGAATTTCAACTGCTATGTCATGACATAGAAATATTAATTTGAGATGGGTGATAGGACTGGGCTAAAAAGCTACAACTATAAAGCCTTCAGGAAAAAGACATATGAAAACATCTTCACGACTTTCTGGTTCACAGTGATCTCTTAGAACTCTAAAAGCTCTAAAGAAAAATTCATACAGTGTAATTTATGTATATTAAGAACTTCAGCTTTCAATGAAACAGTGAGATATTTGCTGTATGTGTATCTAACAAAGGACTTGTTTCTAAAGTCATATAGAGAACTATCATACTAAATAATAATAATTTTAAAAAACAACCCAATTTTTAAAAAATAGAATATTTGAAGAGGGAATTCAAAAAGGCGAACATATGAATGGCAGTAAACACAGAAAAGACAGTATCACTAGTCTTCAGGGAAATTCATATTGAAACCACCATGATGTGCCACTGCCGGTCTACTAGAATGGTTAAAACTGAAAAGACCAGCAGTATCAAGTGATAACAAGGATGTGGAGCAAGAGGGACTCTCGTACTTTGGTGGTGGCAGTGTAACATGGCATTATCACTTTGGACAACGGTTCGATCGTTTCTTCTAAGGTTAAACATTCAACAAACCCATGACCCAGCAATTTGTCTCTTAGTTTTTCATCCAAGAGAAATGACAACACTTGCTGGTGTTGGTTCTGACTTCTTTAAATGACATTTTCATAAACAAACTTTCTAAAAGGTTAATGCATACTTGCTTCCACCACTTCCTTACCTGTCATTTACTCCTCAAATCGCTGTTATCAAGCACTATTCTCTCGACTCCCCTGAAAGTTTCCAGACACAATGGTTATGTTCAGTTATGGTTTTTCTCAATTGCACCACAGCTTATGGCATCACTGACCCTTTTCCCTGCTTGAAATTTTCCTCCCGTGGTTTACTAATTACATTCTTATCTCTCTGATCTCCTGGCTACTTCCTTTTCCTCTTCCTTGTTGGATTCATTTACTCTACCTCCTTCCTTATTAAATGTTGGTGTTCTCAGGGCTTTAGCTTTTTTTTTTTTTTCTTACTTTTTCTGTATTACCTTGGAGATCTCATCTATTTCTCTAACTTCACCCACCGTCTTTTCCCCAGTGCCTTCCAGTCTATAGCTCCAGCTCTGGTTTCTTTCCTGATTCTGATGGGCATACTCATCCATGTAATGGATAATTTGATTTACATAATCCCTGATCCCATTAAATCCTATTTAATTACTATTTTGGTAACTATTATCTGTATCTTCCCTTTCCCACATCTGGAAGTCTTGGATTCTTTTCTTTATTTTGACTTCTCCATTTTTCACATGGAATCTATTACCAAGTTTGATCAATTCTCCTTTCTAAATTTTCTCATATCAATCCCTTTGTCTCTGTCTTTATTACTGACTTAATTTAAGCCTTCACCATTTTCTATTCATATTAGTGAAATAACTTCTTAACTAGAATATCTGCTTTCAGTCCTCCCTAAGATTCAGTCACACTGAATCACACATGATTCCCTGAATGTGCCATTAGAACAGGCATAAACAGAAATGCCTGATCATGATTCCCTCAGGGACCAGGTATATTTCCCACAATGGTTATGTGTCAAGTGAGAAGACCCTGCCTCCCTGATTTAGTATACTAGTAAGGGAAGGATTAATCTGAATTAATCAAATTTATTTGCTAGGAATTTCCAAACTAAAGATCAAGGAAGAGAGTACCTTGCCTCTTGGGTCAGAAGGCTAGAAACCATTGAGCTAAGAGCTTCCATCAACCAGGCCCATGCTTCCACCTTATGGAGAATCTTATCTGAGAGCAGGAATTCGGCCCACAGAGAAAGGCAAAGATGAAAGAAGGAAAAAAAGAGTCCTAAGTTTGTGTTTCCAATGAACTAGTCCTACCTTTCCCAGGGTTTAGTTAGATAGGTTCAAAGAATTCCTTTTACCAGTTTGAACCGGTTGTCTATCTTCTGAGACCAGAGAGGTCCCACTAGTACAGCCATACTTTCCCCTATCCATTTCTTTTAACCCTCCTGCTTAGAGGGTTTTTCCTAGCCCCTTTCATTTAAATAAGACTTAGCCAATATCAGGACTCAACTCAGATGTCACCATCTCTGGGACACTTACTCTGGAATCCCTGGTAGGTTTTGAGTAACCTAAGGGAAGAAAGTGTTTTATTTCTTAACATTAGACACAAGATGTTGAATAAATACAAGAAGAAATGAACAAATTAGTCTCATACCAGATTGTTATTTTCAGTAATAATGTGTCAGGAGCTATCATTCCGTTTATTAAATCACTTTGTACTCATCCAAATATTCTCCATAATCCCTCTGCCTTTAGGTCCATAAGTATCTACTCAGATGTATATCTACTTGGCAATAATAAAGTTTACCTTCCCAATAAAGTAGTATATTACAATGTTTAAAATTTTTCTTCCTTTATTATATTCTAATTTTGAATTATATCTGTCCAAATCTCAGTAATGATTACAATGTTTTATTTACCACCATGTGTTTAAAAGTTCACATAATTTCTCTTGATTTTGGCAGTAATATATATAAATCTGTAGGCCATATGCCTTGATTCTAAATACTGGCCACTTTTCTGTCCATACATTTCACACTTTATGGTCCTAGTGTACAGCATCTGAAACTGTGGAACACTCCATCCTTGAATCTCCTCTTCCTTTAGCTTCTGTGAGAACAAATTTCCTCAGATTCAAGTAGAATTTTAAATTTAACTTTCTTCTATCACACACTTGAGTGAAAGAAGCCATTAAAAAACCAAAGCCTTAAATTTCAAGTGCTTGTAATTTCATAGTCATGAAAGATTCTCCCTTGGTTTAAGATCAGCTGGAGTGAGCAGTGTTTAGTGGGATTGGTTGTTCTCAACCTGCTCTGTCATAGCCTGGATAGGGGTAACTACGTGATGGTATAGTTTTTTATTGATCATATTGGCTCTATGCACAGCCAGCTCCATGATTCAATTAGGCAATGTGCACTTAGATTCCCACTGGGTTGTTTCTCATATCTCCTGCTCCTGGCTATAATACCCACTACCACCCCATTATAACACCCATCTACTCTTCACAGTGATGAATAGCTATTGTTCCTAAAGTACATCTCAGTTCAAATAACCTTGTGTTTTTCTTTTTGCCTGCAGAATACCATCCATACTCCCTAAGGTCCTCCACGATCTGGTCCTGATTTAGTGTGCCCTGGCCATTTTTAATACCGGATTCTAATTCAGCCCATCAGGGTGAAGCTGCAAGTAATAACAGTTCATGTTTATTGGATGTTTACTCTGTGCTGAGCACAAATCATCCTTAACATGATGGTCACAAGATTTGACCTGAAGTAAGCCATGTCTTAGCTTGACTCTTGCTTTGTCACTCTGTCACCAGCTCCATTATTTTATTTCCCTTCTACTCCAGTCCCTCTGGTTGTGGCATCTGGATTTTTTTGCTTCTCTAGTTGCCTCTGCTACCTTACTTTTTGGAGTTCTGTCTTCTCATGTTATGGCATTTGTCGAGCTTTCCTGTTTGTTAACTAACCCTTCGGCTTGTCCTCTGGATGCCCTTCTTAGAATGACCACTACAGGAAGCCCTGCTGGCAATGGCCTTAATAATTTGGGCTGTACTTTATTCTTTGGCTCCGATACCAAAGGGATGGGCCCTAGGCATTCCAATCCTAGCTCTCCTGATTTATTATAAAATCACAATATAGGTTTCCTAGAATCTCAGGTTTAAAAGGAATCCTAAAGTCTGTAACAGTACATTACCTAACTAAGTAAAAACCTTGATGTTTTTTCTATTATTTTTCCATGCTTCATTATAGTACTTCATGTATTTGAAGGCAGATTTCATATTCCTACATCTTCTATTTCCAATCTAAACATCCCAGTTCCCTTAATTACTGACTCCAGCTTGATGGATTTCCTCTAGATTAGCGTAATTTAATTACCACCCCTTTACAATGGTTGATGAACAGAATTTTAAAACAATGTCCCTGTTATGTTCTGGACAGTTTGGACTAGAATAGTGTCATATTATTTGCAATTAACTTTTTGCTCCCCTTTTTTTATGGTGCAGGTTGGAATCTTTTTAAATCCTTGTTCTGGAACCAGTGTATCACCTACTTCCAGGTTCAGCCTCATCTCAGATCCAAATCACAAAAATAGAGCCATGCTTCTAACCACGAGGGCAGCAGCAGCTCTCAATAGTTTCTCTCAATGTACAGATATACAACGTATGGCAGTGGGTACACCCCAATGCTTTAAGGGCATTTGAGAGTTATATACATTTCTTCCTGCTGATTGTAATTCCCATTCCTTCTTCCTCATTGACCTAAACCATCTGAAAGCCAATAAGCAAGACATTTTTTAGAGGAAAAACCTTGATCTGTATTAATTTACTTTTCAGTATTAGTAAAGGATTCCTTACCATACGCATCCAGGTGCCTGTCTACTCAGCTGTGATTTCCCCACATATAAAACTCCCCTTTTGGTAACTGACCCATTCACCCAGTGCACACTGTGCAGAGTCATTTAGTCAGTTATTGTAACCATTTCACATCTGCACTAAATATTCTGATTTCATCATATCTACTGCATTCACCTTATTTAGTGACTACATGAAAAATGAAAATTAATTAGATTTGGCATAACTTTCTTTCCCCTTTTAAATCCTGGTTATTACTCTTCATTTTTTTATAAAAGTGTTAGAATCTTAACAAAGTTCCATGTCAAACTCCCTGTTCTACGCTGTTTGGCAATCTGCCTCCATTTACCAGAATTACTCAGGAACTGGCATTGTTTTGTTTTGCTTTGTTTTTTGAGTACTTGAGATGGGATATGTGATTTTCTTCTCTGGTGGGATCATTCCCCATCCCCCTGCCTTTCTGCCTCTCTTGCCTTTGCTTGTAGAGTCCTCTGTCTGAAATATCCTGCTAGGTCCTATTGTGTCTGTATGCCCTGGCTTCTCAGCCACAACCAGAGTTCTTTGCAGGTGAGAGACTTTTATTATACCTCACAGTATCTAGCACACAACAAAGCACCTAGCAGGACTTCAGTAAAGACACTTTATGAATGGATAAATGAGAACACATTAAACAATTTTTTAGCTTTTTCCATCAAGAATATTGAGTGAGAAATAGCTTAGCATATGTGTCCCATACAAGTGTACCTCAAAAAGTTCATGGAAAGATTCATATTATCTTTTAATTCTATTTTTCCATGAGTTTTTTGATGTATTCTCATATAGTGGAGTCTTTATTTTATGGTGGAGAGGCCTCGAATGAGATTAAATTTTAAATAATAGATGTTGATAGATTTCTTTCCCAAACGACTATAATACGCACTTCTCCCAGTCATATATGAGAGTACTGCTTTTCTTACATCTCTTCCAGCAGTTGGTATTCTGTGTCTCATTTTAATCTTCGACAGGCTTATGTATTTAAAATGATACCTCATTATTACATATGTGCATTATCTTTACTAGTGAGTTTACACATATTTTCATATATTTTAAGATTTTTTAAAATTTTCACTTCTGTGAATTTGTTCTTCATGTGAATTTTCACACTTTGCTCATTTTCCTGTTCAGTTGCATGTCACTGCTTATCAGTTTATAAACTCTTTGTGTGTTATTGATATTTATTCTCTGCTTGACCACAGCTTCACAAATACTCTTTCTAAATACATTGCTGGTCTGTTGACTTTGTTTATTGTATACTTTCCAATTTTAATATTTTATTTTGTCTCTTTCAATGGTATTTTATAGTTTTCTTTGTAAACTGTATTAGCAAATCTATCCCTAATTATTTTATAGTGTTTCTCAGTATTGGGAAAGAGATATTTTTCTCATTTCCATTTCCAGTCTCTTTTTACTAACATAAAGAAAAGCTAATGATGTTTGAAGATTTATCTTGTATCCAGCTATTTATCGTTACTGGTTTTTGTTGTTCTTGTTACTCAAATTTGGTGCGTGTCTAGGTTTTCAATCAGTAAAGGGAGATAACCTGATTTCATCTTTCTTCAAGTTATTTAATGTTTTTGTTGTTTTGTATTCTGTAGAACTTCCTAAACAGTGCTTATTAATCATGATGGCAATGCATATGCCTGCCTAGCCCATAATTTTACTTAAAGATATTTTAGTATTCATTGTACAGGGTGAAATGTATTTTGTTGGGTTTTGGCAAATTACTTTCATTATATTTGTTTCTTTTCATTCTTATTTCACTGGGATCTTTGTTAATAATAACTGCTGAATATTACAAAATGCCTTTTTCACATCTATTGGATCATATTTTTTCTCATTTAAAATGTTTACATAATAGATTATGTTGATAGATTTCCTGATGTCAAGCAACCCTTAAATTTTTGAATTCTTGGAAACATTATATTTGGTAATAGAGTTTTGATAAATTGATGGATTGTGCATGCTATTTTATTTAGAAATTTTATATTTTTATTAATAAGTGTGGTATGTCTATAATTTTCTTTTTTAGAAGTAATTATTAGGTTTTTGTTATTAAACCACCTTTACTGGCTTTTTATTTATTTATTTATTTATTTATTTATTTATTTATTTATTATGAATATTCATGAGATACAAAGCTGATTGTCTCCCCTCCTGCCCATGATGTGGGGGCCAGATTCATACCGGGGATATATCCATTACCAGAAATTACTTGTGTACGCTTTATCCCCTCCCAATTATCTCCCAACCTCCCGCCCCTTCCCCCTCTCCCCTCAACTCCAATTTGTAGCCCTAGGAATGTTCCCTCCCTCTCTTGGATCATGGCACTACTGTGGTCTTTCTTTCCTGCCTTCCTTTCCCTCTTAGCTCCCACATATGAGTGCGCAAATGCGGTATTTATCCCTCTGTGCTTTGCTTGTTTCACTCAACGTAAGTTTCTCCAGGTTCATTCATGTTGTTGCAAATGGGAGTATTTCATTCTTTTTTATGGCAGAGTAGTATTCCATAGTGTATATATACCACAGTTTCCTTATCCAATCATCTATTGATGGATATTTAGGTTGGTTCCAAATCTTGGCTATTGTAAACAGAGCTGCAATAAACACAGGAGTGCCGGTATCTCTTCGACACGATGGTTTCCATTCCTCTGGATATAAATAGAGAAGAGGGATTGCTGGATCATATGGAAGATCTATCTGTAGTTGTTTGAGAAACCTCCAAATTGTTTTCCAAAGTGGTGGTACTAATTTACAGTTCCACCAACAGTGCAGGAGTGTTCCCTTCTCTCCACACTCTTGCCAGCATTTCTCATTCACCATCTTTTTGATTATAGCCAGTCTAACTGGAGTGAGGTGGTATCTCAATGTGGTTTTAATTTGCATTTCCCTGATGACTACTGATATTGAGCATTTTTTCATGTATCTGTTGGCCATTTGTATGTCTTCCTTTGAAAAATGTCTCTTCAGCTCCTTTGCCCATTTTTAAATTGGGTCATTTGTTTTTTTACTGTATAATTGCTTGAGTTCTATGTTTATTCTGGATATTAATCCCTTGTCAGATGCATATTTAGCAAAAATTTTTTCCCACTCTGTAGGTTGTCTTTTCACTCTGTTGTTTATTTTTTTGTTTTGCTGCTTGTGCTTTTGAGCTCCTGTGCATAAAGTCTGTGCCCAGATCTAACTGCTGAAGTGTTTCACCTGTATTTTCCCTTTGTAATTTCACAGTTTCAGGTCTTATACTTAAGTCTGTAATCCATTTTGAGTTGATTTTAGAGTATGGTGAGAGATGCATATCTAGTTTCATTCTTCTGCATATGGATATCCAGTTTTCCCAGCAACCACTTGTTGAAGAGGCAGTCTCTTCCCCAAGGTAGATTTTTGTTGCCTTTGTCCAAGATCAGATGGCTATAAGCCTGAGGGGTGATTTCTGGGTTCTCAATTCTACTCCACTGGTCTGAATGTCTATTTTTATAACAGTATCATGCTGTTTTGGTTACAATAGCTTTGAACTATAATTTGAAGTCAGATAGTGTTATGCCTCCGGCTTTATTTTTTTTGCTCAGGATTGCTTTGGCTATTCGGGGTCTTTTGTTTTTCCACATAAAAGGTAAGATTGTTCTTTCCATTTCTGTGAAGAATGTCATTGGTATTTTGATGGGGATTGCATTGAATCTGTAAATCGCTTTGGGTAGCATTGACATTTTCACAATGTTAATTCTTCCAATCCAAGAGCACGGAATATCTTTCCATCTTTTGAGTCTTCTTTAATTTCTTTCAGAAGTGGTTTGTAATTCTCATTGTAGAGGTCTTTCACCTCCTTGGTTAAATTGATCCCTAGGTATCGTATTTTTTTGGTGACAATTGTAAATGGGCTTACTTTCCTTATTTCTCTTTCAGTTAACTCTTTATTTGAATATATAAATGCTACTGATTTGGGGGCATTTATTTTGTATCCTGCAACATTACTGAAGTTATTAACCAGCTCTAAGAGTTTTTTGACAGAGTCTTTAGGTTTTTCTATATATATATAGTATCATGTCACCTGCAAATAGGGAAAGTTTGACTTCATCTTTTCCAATCTGGATTCCCTTTATTTCTTTCTCTTGCCTGATTGCTCTAGCTAGTCCCTCCGGTACTATGTTGAATAGAAGTGGTGAGAGTGGACAACCTTGTCTTGTTCCTGTCCTTAAGGGGAAAGCCTTCAATTTTTCCCAATTCAGAATAATACTGACAGTGGGCTTGTCATAAATGGCTTTTATTGTGTTAAGATATTTTCCTTCTATACCTAATTTGTTGAGAGTCTTTATCATGAAGTAATGTTGAATTTTGTCAAATGCTTTTTCAGCATCTATTGAACTAATCATATGGTCTTTGTCCTTGAGCTTGTTGACGTGATGTATCACATTTATTGACTTTCATATGTTGAGCCATCCTTGTATTCTTGGGATAAATCCCATTTGATCATAGTGTATAATTTTTTAAATATGTTGCTATATTCTAATTGCTAATATTTTGTCAAGGATTTTAGCATCTAGGTTCATCCAGGATATTGGCCTGTGATTTTCTTTTTTTGTTGTGTCTTTATCTGATTTTGGTATCAGAGTTATGTTGGCCTCATAGAATGAGTTTGGGAGAGTAGCATCTGTTTCAATTGTTTGGAAAAGTTTCATGAGAATTGGTATTAATTCCTCTTTAAAAGTCTGATAGAATTCAGCTGTAAAGCCATCTGGACCCAGACTTTTTTTTGTTGGAAGATTGCTAATTATGGCTTCAGTTTCCTTGCTTGTTATTGGTCTGTTCAGGTTTTCTATCTCTTCTTGGTTCAGTCTTGGTAAGACTAGAAACTTATCCATATCTTCCAGATTTTCAAATTTGTTGTCATACAGTTGTTTATAATAGTCTCTAATGATTTTTCATATTTCTGTGGTGTCAGTTGTAATGTCTCCCTTTTCATTTGTGATTTTTGTTATTTTGGTCTTCTCTCTCCTTTTTTTTGTTAAACTAGCTAATGGTGTGTCTATTTTGTTTATCTTCTCGAAAAACCAACTTTTAGTTTTGTTCATCTGTTCTATTGTTCTTTGTGTCTCTATTTCATTTAGTTCTGCTCTGATCTTAATTATTTCTTTCCATCTACTACCTTTAGGCTTGGATTGTTGTTTTTCAGATTCTTTGAGGCATAGCATTAGGTCATTTATTTGGAGTCCTTCCATTTTTTTGATCTATTCATTTACTGCAATAAATTTGTCTCTTAGTACTGCTTTTGCAGTATCCCACAAGTTTTGGTATGATGTTTCTTTATTTTCATTAGTTTCTAGAAATTTTTTGATTTCCTGTTTAATTCCTTCTTGGACCCCTAGGTCATTCAGGAGCCTATTACTTATTTTCCATGTATTCGTATAGCTTCCAGCAATTTGCTTATTGTTTATCTCTAGTTTTAGTCCATTGTGGTCTGAAAAGATTGTTGGAATGATTTCAGTTTTTTAAAATTTGCTGAGACTAGATCTGTAACCTAATATGTGGTCTATCCTGGAGAATGTACCATGAGCTGATGAGAAGAAACTGTATTCTTTAGCTGTTGGGTGAAATGTTCTGTATATATCTGCCAAGTCCAGTTGGTCTAGGGTGTAGATTAAATCCTGTGTCTCTTTGTTGACTTGTTGCCTGGAAGTCCTGTCCCATACTGAGAGAGGGGTGTTCAGATCACCCACTATTAATGTATTAAGTCCTATCTCCTTCTTTAGTTCTAATAGTGTTTGCTTGATATATCTGGGTGCTCTGTTAGGTCTAAGAGTGTTTGCTTAATATATCTGGGTTCTCCAGTATTGGGTGCATACATGTTTATGATTGTTATGTCTTCTAGCTGGATAGTTCCCTTTATCATTATATAATGGCCTTCTTTGTCTTTTTTAATGTTTTTTTGGTTTAAAGTCTATTTTGTCTGATATAAGAATAGTTACTCCTGCTCGTTTTGGGTTTCCATTTGCATGGTATGTCTTTTTCCACCCCTTCACTGTTAGTCTATGAGTGTCTTTACTGGTGAGGTGGGTCTCTTGAATACAGCATATACTTGGATCTAGCTTTTTAATCTAGTTAGTTAATCTGTGTCTTTTGAATGGGGAGTTTAGTCCATTCACATTCAGAGTAGTTATTGAGAAGTGTTGTTTAATTCCTGTCATTTAATTGCTACTTGTTTAGGTGGTTTAAATATCTTTTGATCATTATTTCCCCTTTTATTTCTCTTCAATGTGAGTTGGGAATTTAAAGCAGTATGATTTAGCTTCTTTCTCTTTCTTGCTGGCATTTTTGTTTTAACTATGGGTTTTGCTCTTTCTTGTGTATTCATGATGATGGTCACCATTATTCAGATTCCAGATGAATGACTCCTTTGAGAATTTCTTGGAAGGCTGGTCGTGTGGTGGTGAACTCCCACAACTTTTGCTTATCTGGGAAATACACTATTTCTCCCTTGTTTCTGAAGGAGAGCCTTGCTGGGTAAAGAATTCTTGGCTGGCAGTTTTTTTCTTTTAGTATTTTGAAAATATCATTCCAGTTTCTTCTGGCCTGTAGTATTTTGGTTGAGAAGTCTGCTGTTAGTTTGATGGGGGTTCCCCTATAAGTGACCTGACACTTTTCTCCTGCTATTTGTAGAATTCTCTCTTTGTCTTTGAGCTTTGTGAATTTAACTATAATATGTCTTGGGGAGGATCTTTGTGGGTTAAATCTGTTTGGGGATCTTTGAGCTTCCTGGATCTGAAGGTCTGTATCTCGCCCTACACCTGGGAAATTTTCTGTTACTATTTCCTTGAGTAGGTTTTTGATACCTTTTCCCTTCTCCTGTCCTTCAGGAATACCCACAATTCAGATGTTAGAGTACTTGAGGTTGTCTACTATCTCTGTAGGTTTTCCTCATTATTTTTAATTCTTTTTTTTTTTTGTCTGCCTGAGTTATTTCAAAAAGACCATCTTCAAGCTCTGAAATTCTTTCTTTTCCTCACTTTACCCCTCTGTTCAAGCTCTCAGTTGTGTTTTTTATTTCATTGAGTGAGTCTTTCATTTCTAGATGTTCTGCTGCACTTTTTTATGTTATTAATCTCTCTGTATTCCTCCTTCGTATTCCAGATGTTTTTTCTTGTTTCATTGTGTTCTCTGAGTCTTCCTTTATTTCTTCAAGTTTTCTTAAGATCATTGCTCAAAATTCTTTTTCAGACATTTCAAGGATTCCCTGTTCCATGGAGTCTGACTTTGGGGCATTACTGTATCCTTTCTTTGGTGTCATTTCTTCTTGATTGTTTGTGCTTCTAGTGTTTTTTGCTGATGCTTGGTCATTTGGTAGGGGGTTTGCTTCTTCTATTACACTGAGGTTGGCTGTGGAGTGGCCTTGGTTGCTACCATGGGGGGTGAATCATCTTAGCTTGACAGTAGATGTGGTGTTGGTTATGTTAAACCACCTTGGTTCCCATTCGAGACTCTGTGGTCATAGAATGAGCCCCTCGTGCATGGAGTTCTGCTGGTCCAAACTCAGTGGGTCAGAACCATAGGCTGGTGCTCCTCCCTGGGTCTGAGGTGGGATGAGGGGCTGCGTGGAGCCACATGGTTCCACTGGCTGGTGTTGCTGCCAGCCACCCTCAGTGGGCTCACCTGCTTGGTGCTGGTTCAGGGTGAGGGGGCGGAGCCTGGAACTACCCCCTCCTGCCTGGGTCCAAGGCTGCCGGGTGAGGGGCCCATGTGGAGCTGTGCAGTTCTGCTGGCTGGTACCAGCAGGATCATCTGTGCAGTTGCCATTTCAGGGTGCAGGGGCAGGGCCTGGAGCTCTCCACCTGCCTGGGCCCAAGGTGGGGGATGAGGGAGTCGCGTAGAGCTGCAGTTTGGCTGGCTTGCACTGGCATGCCCAGACATGCGATGCTGGTTCAGGGCATGGGGCGGGACCTGGAGCTCCCCCCTGCCTGGGTCTGAGGCAGCAGGTTGAGGGGCCGCCTGTAGCCGCCTGGTTCTGCTGTCTGGTGCTGCTGCCGGCCGCTTCCGGTGGGCTCCCCTGCACGGAGCCGATTCAGGGCGCAGGAGCAAGGCTTTTAAAAATAAATTGGGGGCCGGCCCGGTGGCGCACTGCTACAGTGCGCCGCTTGGGAGCGCGGTGGCACTCCCGCCGAGGGTTCGGATCCCACATACAGACCGGTTCCCGCTCACTGGCTGAGCGAGGTGCGAGCGCAACACCGAGGATTGCGATCCCATTGCCAGTCCCGGTCCAGTACGGGCGCGACACTGAGGGTTGCAATCTGTTGCCGGACACGAAAAAAGACAAAAAGGAAAAATAAAAATAAATAAATAAATAAATAAATAAATAAATAAATTGGGGGAGCCTTCCATATTTTTTCTGTGTCCTGGGATGATTTAAATTGTGGTCCACAAACTTGGCTTTATATTGGAAATGCTGGAGAGAGTTAATAACATGCTGATGCTTGCCTCTGAAATTCTAGTTTAGTCTGGAATAGGGCATTGGGTTACTTAAAAATTCCCCAGGTGATTCCCACTTGGAGCCAAGTCGAGAGCAACTGGTTTACATAACATTGGAATTACCAGTTTTTTGCAGGTAGTTAGAACTCAGACAAGAGCCCATCTGATACCAGTGACTTTTTCAGAGGTGAACTTGAATCACGTTTCCAATCTTGTCTTCTTGAGTCAGATTTATAACTTGTATTTTGATACAATATCATCCATTTCTTCTGGGTTTTAAAGAGAGTTGTTGCTGAAGATTGCATGTAATAATATTCGCTAAAGATGACTTTAACCTTTTCTATATTTATGCTTAAATCTCCATTCTCATTTTAATCTTTTATACTTTTGCAGTTTCTCTTTTCTCAGTCAGGCTCACAAGGGGCTTCTCTATTTTAATTTTTCCTTATAAATGAAAAGCTTTCTACATTTTTTACTCTTTCATGAATTTAAGCTTTTTATTTATTAATTCTATCTTCTTAGTTTCTTTTTCTTTCTTAAATTCTTAAAATATATAATAAGTTATTTTTTTTCCTTTGGTTTTATTTCTATTTCCTTTCTTTAGTAATAAACATGTTGAAGACATTTTTCTCTGACAACAGTGCTTGCTGTATCCCACAGTTTTTTTTTTTTGTAGTTGCTGTTGTTTTTGGTAAAACAGTGTTTACTATGTCCCACCGTTTTTTTGTTTGCTTGTTTTTGTAGAACACTCTTTGTCATTCTTCTATAGATAGTTTATCTTTTCACTTTTGATTTCTCTTTGATCCAAGAATTAGCTTGGAGCATCTTCCTTAATTTCCAAGTAATTGCAAATTTTTGTTTATGTTTTAATCTTTATTTCTAATTGTATAGGGCTATGTTCAAAGATTATGCCCTATAAATTTGAAATTAAGGTTTCATTTGTGACAAAATATGAGGTCAACTCAGTAAATATTCTACTAAATGTATCTTCTCTATTTGAGGGATGCAACGTTCTTTATTTGTATCTATCCCAACAAAATTATTCAATTCCTCTGTGACTTTGCTGATTTTTTATCTATTATAGATGGCCAGTTCCTAGAGTGGTGTGTTAATGTCTTCCACTGAAACTGTATTTTCATAGTGTTCTCTTTGCACTTCAAATTTAGCAAGAGTCACAGTATTAATAGAGACTTCAGAGGCAGGACTGAATGGAGCTTATTAAGGGCTAGTCTCGTGTCATGGTGGGAGAAGATGCAGAAAATGGAGGGATAGAAAGTCTGAGATGACATTGTGAAGAGATGGAGTTTTTTGTCTTTAACAAGTATCCAAAAAAGTTTTTGGTATAGACACTTCTAAATGTTAGCCTGGCAGTGGGTGTGGGACATACTCCAGTTAACCTGGGGGGACATGAGGACAATAATCAGGTGACCACTGTCTAAAGCTTTTCAAGTGTGAGAGGAGGGCTAGCCAGGACCAAATGGGAAAGAGAGATGCTCAGCAAGTGAGGGAGACTAAGTGGCTTTGGGGGATGGATTAAATATTAGGGTGAGGGATAAGATGACTAAAGGATTCCATGATTTTTTCCCACTGTGAATCTTAGAATTCTCTGAATTAAATATATTGGTTTCCTATTGTTGTAGCAAATTATCACAAACTAAGTGGCTTAAGACAACACACATTTATTTTTTTCCAGTTCTGGAGGTAAGAGTCCAAATGAGTCTTACAGAGCTAAAGTCAAGGTGTCTGCAGGGCTGCATTGCTTCTGGGGGCTCCAGAGTGAATCCATTTCCTTGCCTTTTCCAACGTCTAGAGGCCACCTGCATTCCTTGACTCATGGCCCCTTCCTCTAGCTTCAAAATGTGTCACTCTTCTTCTGTCATGTCTCCTTTTCTAAGCCTGTCCCTCCTGTCTCCCTATAATAAGGACCCTTGTGATTAACTTGGATCCACTTTAATAATCCAGGATAATCTCCCCATCTCAAGAGTTTGATTGAATCATGTATGCAAAGTCCCTTATATCATGTAAAGTAAGAAATTCACAGGTTCTGGGGATTAGGACATAGACATCTTTGGGGGGTCATTATTCAGCCTACTACAGATAAAGTTTGAGGTATCCTTCTCTTTTCCAAAATGATCAGTTTTGACTAAATACACAGCTAGATTTTTTTCACTGTCTTGTTGCCTTCTCTGTTCAGTGTTAATACCACTGACTCTGTGTCAGGCTGTGTCTACTTGGGCAGCTTTAATTCTTTCTCTCCCTTTCACTAGTATAGACCACCATGAAGCACTACTTTGTCTTTTAAAATAATTCCTTCCTTTTTTTTTCTTTTCCATTTTCCTTCCTGCTCCTCTTCTAGCTCTTTCTTTCAAAGTTTCCAAATTGAAAAAATACGACATACATAAAGATCAAACATGTGCTGTATTTTAGGCCCAAAGCAATTTCCTTAAGAATTTGCTCATGATGGCAGATGGCTGCTTAAACATAGTAACTCATATGTTTCTTTTAAATTCAACAGAAATAAGATAAGTTTCCAGTGAACAGTTCTGTATATTTAGATGTAAGTAATCTGAGATTCATTCCTGGGCTCTTCAGACAACCACACAGCAAAAACTTATCTGGACAATACTATCAGTCCTTCCTTCCCATAACAAACTGAGGACTTAAGATAAATTTCTTTTTTAGGATAACTTACCATCTGTCTTTCAAAGATGTCTAAGTCTGTGGAAGTCTGTTTCAGGTATATGAATTAAAGGTCGCACAGCACAGAGAATAATAAGGCAGCTCTAGAATCAGCAAACCATGGTCAGCCATAGCTGCATCTTGTACTGACCTTGGGAATATTACTTAAGTGCTCTAGTTTAGATTTCCTATTGGTCAGATAATAGTAGTTAGCTAGATTGTTATTAAATAAAATAATTTTGGGCCGAGCCCGTGGCGCACTCGGGAGAGTGCGGCACTGGGAGCGCAGCAGCGCTCCTGCCGCGGGTTCAGATCCTATATAGGGATGACCGGTGCGCTCACTGGCTGAGCGTGGTGTGGCCGGTCTCAAAAAGGGCAAAAAATAAAATAAAAATAAAATAAAATAAAATAATTTTTGTGAAGCACTTAACCCAGGACAGCCATGTAGTAAGTTCTCAATAAATATTAGCTATCAGTTCTTTTTATCAGATCCATTAAGAAAGTGTCGGATGCATCAGACAGAGATTTTGTTCCCCCATTTTGTTCAGCTCAAGAAACCATTATAAAAGAGACAACCCTGGAGAAATGGGACCACTGTCAAAAAAAGCCTTTTAAGGACCTTATTCTCTCTCTTTTTTTTTTATAAAAATGTAATTTTATTAATATTATTTTTTACATTCTAGGATGTTGTCGCAGAGCAGTTGGGTGGGAGGGGGAGAGGGGAAGGGGAAGGAAATGGGTTGGAAGAAGGAGGAAAGTGGAGGGGCGGGACCGAGGCTGTGGCAGCCCCCTCATTCCCACAGGGGAGACAGACCTTATTCTCTGCATCTTTTTCATCATGCTGGTCTCAGCCTCATTTATTGGTTAAAAGAAGCAAGCTGGTTTATGTTGTCATTATCCCAAGATCCTGAGGACATATTTCTTCAAAAGGAAACAGGAAAAAGATGTAGTTCTGTAGAATTTCTTTGTTACTCTTAGTCAAGTTTCTTTTTTCTCCTCCTGGGAAAGCTATAAAACTACTTTTAAGAGACTCCTAAAGTTTCTTTACTTGGTTTGGAGAGTTTGAAAAATTAGAACTACAGTAATTCAGATAAATCTTAGAGGAGACCACATTCCTCTTGCATGGCAGACAGAAGGGCCCCAAAGCAGTCCTTGGTTAAGAAGGGTAAAACTGGGGAAGAGAGATGGGAGAAAAATTCTCTTTAGTCAAAGACATAGACAAAATTCCACAGCTACTGGGTTGAAAAATTTTTGAGCAAATCAATGCCCCCAAAAATCCAGTTGCTCAAATATAGTGATTTAAAATAATGATATGGCAATTTTTCTCTTTTCTCAGAATTTCCTTCATTCCCATAGTAGTGAACTATGCAAGACTGGAAAAGAGTGAACAAAAGATTCTTGAAGCATAAAGTCAAAATTTGCATGAAATGCCATCGTGAGGCTGCGTGGCTGGCGAAATCATCATGCCTGGAGGTTTCAACCTCGGTATCTCCCTTCAGTGTGAAAGTTTTACCAGTATGGCTGGGTCCTCCCAACTCTAAGCCCGTGAGAGTGTGGAGTGACGATGTGCAGACTCGTCATATCACCTTCTCCTGTCTAAGGCTTTATTTAGAAATTTGTAGAGGCGGCTTAGTGGTGAAAGGTTGCTCAAGTACTTTCCAGTCCTTTCCATTTTTCTTCAGAACAAACACTCAAAGACTCAGAAAGCCAAAGCAGCTGCCTCACCCCAGGTCTGGATGTCAAAGCTCTGAATATTTACAGGTCTTTGAGAAATCCAATTCTCAAGTTCAGATGGGATGCTATTTTCACTTAGTTTCTGTTTAAAGACTTACTTGCTATGGTTAACACACTAAACAATAACATTTCTGTTTAAAGACTTACTTGCTATGGTTAACACACTAAACAATAACATTTTTGACTATAATGCGTTCTAATTTGGTAAATTGAGAATGGTACAAACAAGAAAATAAAAATACCCACAATACCAGTCAGTATCAATGTTAACACTTTTTCTTTTTCTCTCTCTAGATATGTAACATGCATATAGACATACATTTCCAGATTTCTATGATGCTTTCAATTTTTATATGTAATTTTATTCTGCTTTTATTAATTTATTAGCATAGGCATTTTCTCATGTCAATAATTATTTTAATAGCTAAGTTTTAATAGCTAAATAATATTTTATTTTATATTATTTTAACAGCTAAATAATATATATACATGTATAGCATAAGAAAAATAGTTCTATTTCTCACTAATGTGGCAGCCTGGAACTAAATAACAGAAAGTAATTACCACCAAAGGCAGGAAGCTGGGAACAGAGGCTGTGGGAATCACGAGGGGGTAGAGGGATGGATAGAAAACACCAGACAAACCTTAAGCACTGCCCTGACCCTGTTAGTCCCCTTTCAAGGGCTCTTACTGCTGAACAAAGACCAAACTCCCAAGTCTGGCATTCAGGGACTTCAACAATTTGTTTCAACTCATTTTTCCAAGCTTGGTTCTCACTGTACTCTTTTACACTCCCATGTTTCTGCCAAATGGACCAATTTACGCTTCTCTACATAGACCTCCCTATGCTCACTCTTCTCTGCTTCAAATGTCTCTGCCCTTCCTCACAGGGACCTGTCTAAATCTTACCCGTTGACTCACGACACAGCTCGAGCAGCGCCTCCTTCATGGAGCCATGCCTGATTCCTTCAGTCCCTCCTGGCCAGAGCTAGGTTCTCCTCCTCTCAGTTCTCACCTCTATCTATGCATCAGTTTTCACTTGGATAATGACTATTTGGACACCTATATTATCACCCCTCTTAGATTATGGATCAATGTTTTGGGACATTTTCATGGCACAGTGCCCTTTTGAGCATTATAATTTTTATTAGCACACGGTAAGGAATAAATAACATCCAGAATTACACTACTCACTTGTCACATTGTGTCCTTGTTTGAGTAGAACTTCCCTGATTCATCTTTCTCATATTCATCAGAGAAATGTTTTTTTGTGGTAGCTGATTACCAAAGATGGTTTCCAATAACTCTTTTCCACTCTGTAGATGCATGTTTCCACATATATCAAGATGTACAGCTAACTTCCACCTCCAACCCTCAGAATCTGGGCTGGCCTTGTGAACTGGCTGTAGAATGTAGTGAAAATAATAGTCTGGGAGTTTCAAGCCCAGGCTATCCTGTGAGAAACCAACATCACAAAGTGAAGAAACAAGACTTTCTGCCAGTCACAGGTGAGCTCCCGGCAGACTGCCAGCACTGACTGTGGTGTGGGGGAACCATCCTGAATATTCCAGACTAGTCAACCCCTGGAAGAATGACCCTCAAGCAATGATCCCTGAGCAGAAGAACTCAAACCCATGCAACTGACCCCACTCATACCAAGAATCATTAGATATGATAAGCTGGCTATTGTTTAAGCCATTGAATTTAGGGGTGGTTTATTATACAGCAGATAACCCTAACACTAATACATAAGTTAAAGCATGTGAGTTGCTGATATTGGACAGTTTTTCACAGGCAAGTTTATATAGTTTGACCTAATGTAAATAATGCCTTGATATTATTCTAGTCGTATTAGCACTTATTCCAAGCAAGTTATAACATTCTTGCCTTAGAACCCACTCAGCAAAGAGTGGTTGAATGTCATCACCATAGTGATAAGCAATAATAACAGTAAATAAAAATGAATAAGGGTTATGTGTCAACCAAACTTTAACAGTCCAACAGAGAAGTGTGTGCTGTATATGGCAGTGTTCCATATACAATACTAGGGAGAACCACTCCCAAGTTCAGCTTTTTCAAACTTCTGATCTTTACATACCACCTTCATGATTTGAGGCACATGTTCATACTCAATGTATGATTATCTACATTGTTGTTTTTATTCAAACAAATTAATCTTAATGAAACATTATATCTCTATCATAAATGCAAAGCCAGTGTACTTGTTAAAAGTAGAAGGTAAAAATAAATATATAGCTAACATTTTAAAAAATGGTTTTCCATGTATTACATATTGAATACAAGATTTGAAGATCTGGATCTGTGTTTTTAATTTCCTGATTCCAAATCAGTGTCTCATTCAATCTTGAATTCTCCACAGCACATACCACAGTACCTTAAATATAGAAGAATTACATAATTACAGATTATTAGAGCTGGAAGGGATGTTGACGATGATCAGTGTAAGGGCTAAGGGAAAACTTCCCCTCCAATGCCCTGAAGGTTCTCTGAAAAATCAACTAATAAACTGAACTAATAATATGATGAAAAAGCATAACAAATTTCATTACATCCTAGTTTTACGGGACACAGGAGCCTTCAGAATGAAGACCCAAAGATATAGGAAAAATTGTCAATTTTTATACTTAAGTTCTATGAAGCAGGCACAGTCCTATAGAAATGTGATTAGACAAGAAAAATACAATCTAATGCTAATAGACTGAGTGGAGAAACCAAGCAAGACCTGTTTGCTCAGATTCTTCTTGGCCTGTCCATGTAGCATTCATTCCTCCAGGATATGGGTCAGGACCCCTTCTGGAATGGATGTCTTATGACCAACTCTCAGACAAGGTAGGAGAGAATTTCTTTATGGCCAGCTCCAAGACGGAAAGGCTGGGTGGGGGAATCAGAGCATAATTTTAGTCTTTATGGCTGGCTTTGGGGAAAGGGGGTTCTGGATTTGATGACCCCTCCCCCCTTGGGGAAGAGGGATTCTCCTTTCTATGGCTTGCCTCGGGGGAGAATGAGGATGGCAGACAGAAGAGCAGGAGAAGGTCAGAGGAAAAGTTTGCTTCTGAGGCTGCTTCTAAGGTCTTCACTTTGGGATATTGCTTCTTGAGCCCCAACATTCGCAAGAACTTAAGTTCAGGACTCTTAGCATGATGCCTTTTCAACTACTTGATGCCATGTCATTTGCTAGCTATGTGATCTTGAGTAGGGTACTTGGCTTCTCTGTGCTTCAGTTCCTAATCTGTAAAATGGGAACAATAATAGTTCCTATATAAAAGTGTTGTGAGAATTAAGTGAAAAAAATGCTTTAAACGATGCTCAATCAATGTTAGCTACTATTATCAGAAGGTATTAATTCATTATTTTCACAAAGCTGGTGTTGCTGATGAGAAGTCTGATGTCGATCTGATGTCTGTCTGATTACCTTTCCCCTTATAGATAATCTTTGTTTTGTCTTTGGTAGCTTTGAGGATTTTTCTTTTTATTGTACTATTCTAGAATTTTACTACAACATATCTAGATTATTGATTTTATAAATGTTTGTCCTTATTAGTGCTGGTGTTTCCTCCCATCTTCTACAGCATCATTATAAACATTCTAGATTACACAGTCTATGTGTTTTTCATCTTTCAGAGGCCTCCCAAAATTTCTAATCTGTTAAACATTATCCTTCATGTTTTTGATTGAGGTTGTGCATACATTTTCAAAAATAACTTTCCTAACATGCTTAGGGCTTTGCTGTGTGAGAGAAGGATGTAGTACTTAAAACGGAAGTTCAATCTATTTTGTTTGACATATCCCTTATTAAATATCACAAGGCATGAACCTATTTAAATCCTCAGTACAGAAGTTCAAAGCAATAAAATGTTCCTGGCCCTCTTTGGAGCTTATATACGAGGGTGTGCTTAAAAAAGATCATGTGAAAAATAAAATTAAAATATAATATGAATATTTCTATGGACTTTTTGGAGTGCCCTCATATTAAGACAGATAGATTTATATACCCTCAGACTGTAGTTAGGTTATCAGACACACAAGCAACACAGCATATATGATCAAACACAAAAGAGCAGAGTTTTTTCTTGGCCACATTGCGAAACAGACAAAGCTTGCCTTCAGCTCCAATTTCTCTTTTTCAATCTGCTGATCACCCTCCGAACCCCAATCTGTGATGTCCATGCCCTCCCACTGTCACAGGTATTGCTGGTATTCCATGACACTTTATCTATGGCTCTATTCATTGGCCAGCATGGAGGCTCCAGAGACTCCTTTTCTTCTTTTCCAACCACTTCTATCCTGCTCACCAAGTCCAAGGGCCTTGTTCTCCAACAGGCAGCAGTCACGTAATACAAAAATTCACCTACTATTTCGCTCATGCTTGTGCTTTCAAGGTACCATGTAAGTGCCAATTATTTTATTTGTTGGCTTACTTCTTTATATTCTGGCTTTTCCATAAAATGTTTAAGGCAACTTACAGAAATGTGTTTAATAAAATAATAAATATAAATATAAGGAAAAGACCCACTTAGCCTGAAAAAAATGCAAGCTTGTATAGAGATGTAACCAAGGAGAAAACAGTATCTGGACAAATAAAACAGGCCATAAAGTGCCACACAGATGCTACAGGTAAGTTATAAATTTGGCTATTAATCTCTTGGTGATCAGCGCAACTCAGAAGACAGTGGAACATGTCTAAAAAGAACTGAAAGCAATAAACTGTCAACCTAGAACTCTACACCAATAAAAATATCTTTCAAAATGAAAATCAAAATAAAAGACTTTTTCAGACATAAAAAACTGAAAGTATTAAATGATAAGCAAATATACACTATGAGAAATGATAAAGAAAGGTATTTAAACAGAAATAATATGATAGCAGAGGAAAATCTGAACCTACAGAAAAGAATAAGTGCTGAAAATGGTAAATATGTGGTTAAATATAATATTTTTCTTAGTTTTCAAATATCTCTAGGAGATAAATGACTGTTTAAAGTAAAAATAACAACAGTTATTTTTGCCAGTATTAGTACATATATAGAATTAAAATGTCCTATACCACAAAGGTTGGAAGGGGGCAAAAAATATATATATATTGTTGTAAAGTTCTATGTAAAGTGGTATAGTTTTACTCGAAAGTAAACTGTGGTAAGTTAAACACATATCCTATAAACCCTAAAGCAACTACTAAAAACAAAACATAGAGTAATAAATATTATGTTAACAAAGAATATGAATGCAATTATTAAAAATATATGCACAATCTATTCAAAGGAAGACAGAAAAGAGGAAATGAGGAGTAAAGAATAGATGGGATTTATCCCACAACATACACAAAAATCAATCAAAATGAGCTAAAGAATTAAGTGTATGACTTGAAACTGTAAAACTCCTAGAAAAAAAGATAGGAGAAAAACTTCAAGGTGTTGATCTTGGCAATGAATTAATGGTTGTAACACCAAAAGCACAGGCAACGAAAACAAAAATAGACAAGTGGAACTACATCACACTAAAAGTTTCTGCACAGCAAAGGCAACAATCAACAAGAAAAAAAGGCAACCTACGAAATAGGAGAGAATATTTGCAAACTATATACTATCTAATAAGGAGTTAATTTCCAAAATATATAAGGAACTCTTAAAACTCAATAGCAACAAAAACTAACAACCCAACTAAAACGATGGGTGAAGGAGTAGAATAAACATTCTTCCAAAGAAGGCATATAAATGGCCAACAAGCATATAAACAGATGCTCAGTGACACTAAGCATCAGAGAAATGTAAACCAAAACCGTAATGAGACATCATCACCTCGTACCTGTTAGGATGGCTATTATCTAAAAACCAAAAAACAGTGTATGTTGATGAGGGTGTGGAAAAGTTGGAACCCTTGTACACTGCTGTTAGGAATGCAAAATAAATAGTGCAGACATTATGGAAAACAGTACAGAGGTTCCTCAAAAAGTTAAAAATACAACTCCCATGTGATCCAGCATTCTCACTTCTGGGTATTTATTCAAAAATATTGAAATCAGGATCTCAAGGAGCTCTTAGCACTCCCATGTTCACTGCACCACAATTCACAATAGCCAAAATGTGGAAACATCCTAAATGTCCATGGAAGGATGAAGAGATAAAGAAAAAGTGGTTTATACATATAATGGAATATTATTCAGCCTTAAAAAAGAAGGAAATAGTGACATATGTGACAACGTGGATGATCCTGGAGGACATTATGTTAAGTGAAATAAGCCAGTCACAGAAGTACAAATACTGCATGACTTCAGTTATATAAGGTATCTAAAATAGTTGAACTGATAGAAGAAGAATAGAATGGTGGTTTTCAGGGACTAGGGTAAGGGGTAAATGGGTAGTTGCTAATCAATGGATTTAAAGTTTCACTAATGCAAGGTAAATAAGTTCCAGAGATCTATTGTACAATATTGTGCCTATAGTAAACACTATTGTATTGCATGCCTAAAAATCTGTTAAGAGGGTAAACTCATGTTAAGTGTCTTACCATAATGAAATAAAAATAAAATTAAAAGAATAGATGGAACACACAAAAAACAAATAACAATTGTAGATTTAAAGCCAATCAACCATATCAATAACAATGAGTACAAACAGTCTAAAGATTCTAATTAAAAGGGAGAAATTGTTATGTTGGCAAGAAAAGCAAGACCTAATCATATGATGTCTACAGTAAATCCACTCTAAAAATAAAAAAACATATAGGTTGACAGTAAATGGATGAAAAATATGTAACATGCTAATGCTAATTAAAAAACAACTGGGGTGGCTATATTCATATGAGACAAATTAGAATTTAGAGCAAAAGTTTTTACAAGTGGGAGTAAGAGAGTTTTTACATAATAATCAAAAGGTCAATTTATCAAGAGGACATAATAATTCAAAGCAATTTTGTACCTAATAGGAGAGCTTAAAAGTACATGAATCAAATCTGATAAAACTGAGAGAAGAAATAGACAAATCCAAAAATATAGTTAGGGTCTTCAATAATCATCTCTCAATAAGTGATTTAAAATAGATATTAATACAAAGATTTGAGCAATACTACCGACCAACTTAACTTAATAGACATTTACAGGCCAATCCACCCAACAGCAGCAGACTACACATTCTTTTCAAGTACACACAGAACATTTACCAAGATAGATCACATTTGGGGCCATAAAACAAGTCCCAACAAACATAAAATGATTCAATTTATACAAGGTATGTTCTCTGACAACAATGGAATTAAATAGGAAATCATTAATAAAAAGATATATAGTAAACCAAAAAATGTATGATTACTAAATAATACTTCTAAATAACCCATAGATCAAAAAGCAGTCCAAAGGGAAATTAGAAAGTACCTTGTACTGAATGAAAATAAAAACCCAACATATCAAAATGTCTGGAATACAACTAAAGCAGTGCTCCAAAGGAAATATTTAGCACTCGCTGCTTACATTAGAAAAGAAGAAACGTCTCAAATAAATGACTTCCGCATCCAATTTAAGAAACTAGAAAAAGAAGAGCAAATTAAACCCAAATAAAACAGAAAAAAAAGTTAGAGCAGAAGCTAATAAATTTGACAACAGATAAACAATAGAGAAAATCAATTAAACCAAAGCTGATTCTTTGAGAAGATTAATAAAATTGATAAATTTCTAGACAGTCTCATCAGGATAAAAGACGAAATATCACTACAGATGTTTATGAACATTAAGATGATAATAAGGGAATTTTAGGAACAATTTAATGCCAGTAAATTTGAAAACTTAGATAAAATGAATAAATTTCTTGAAAGTCACAACTGCAGTACAAAAGCTCACTGAGAAAGATAGTGATGGCCTGAATAGCCCTATATTTATTAAAGAAATTAAATTTTTGGTTAATAATCTTTCCACCAAAAAAACTCTGGACCAAGATGGTTTATTGACATATTCTACAAATATTTAAGAAAGAAATAATACCCATTCTCTACAAACTCTTCCAGAAAATTGAACAGGAGGGAACACTTCTCAGCTCATTCTGTGAACAACGGGATGAATAATCTGAGGCATGTGAAAATGGAGCTGCTTCTGAGATATTGGTGGAGATGACCAACAGACCTCAGAAGGCAGAGAGGTCGGGTCCTGGCATGTATATTTGAAATCATGACCACAGAAACCACAAGAAAGATGAGGCCATCTGGCGAGAGTATCTAAAGTGAGGAGAGAACCAAGTATGAAATCTATCATACAACAACATTCAAAGAACATGTAAAAAAAGACTGTGTAGGAAGATGGGAAGTAAGAGCCAAAGAAGCAGAAGGAAAACTAGTATAATGTGATGTAATGGAAATCAAGAGAGAGAGAGAAGGATTAAGGAGTGGCCAACCTGAAAGGAAATTGAATAAGGACAGAACGTTGCCCATGGCCTTTGGTACTGTAACAGGCTGAAATTTTTTTACTATAATTCAGATGTATAAAAAAAGTAAATTTTTTATCTAATATCAATTTGCTCTTGCCCTTGACTTACCATTTCAGCTGATACCTGGAAAAACATAGTATAATTAATTGAAAGCATTTCTTTTTAGTTTCAAATAGTTTCTTTCATATTTACTCGGCCTTTCAGGTTTCCTCCCTTGCCCTCTTGTCCTCCTCCTCGGTGTCACAGGGCATATGGAGACAGGAGGAGTCTTGTGGTCGTTAAGCTGTTGGCTGGTCCATTCTGGCCTCTGCTAAAAGACCCTTGTGCTGCTCAATGCAGCTGGTGTGGCTGATCCTGCCTAGTATTTTCAGGCATCATGTTATTAACTACTGAGAGTTGTAGACCTTGCCATTTTATTTAGTCCTAATGTTCCCACACTTTATGGTTTCCTAATTCCAGCCTTCAGCCTACTTCTGATCCACTAATCTCCTCAGTCCTCTTTTCCAGTCCTGCTCTACAGCTCCCACATTGCACTTGAAAAAGCTGAACCCAAGTCTCCTCTGAGAAGCTTAAACTTCTGAGGAAAGGGGATACTAGTCCTGATGCTTCTCTAGTTCCCCCAAACTTATTTGAATTATTTTGCTGCAGTGCTCCTTCTATGATATTTGACCCCAAATCAGAGAATGGCAAGGACATTCATGTCTAGCATTTTGCCATTCTTTCTAGGCACCTCCTCTTAGCCCTAGAAGAGCTTTCTCCCCATCTGTGCATTAGGGGCTCACCTTACATCTTCCATCTTCTCCATACTGCAGTTTATTATATTAGATCTCTAAGCTCTTGCTATGTGAGGGGAATTTTTGGAATGTAGAAAAGTGTTTTACTTTGTCTGAATAGTCTGCCTTCTAAAACCATTGTTTTCCTATGGATTCAAATAAATTTGGTTTGAAATGCAAAACTGAGCAATGATTCTTTCTCACCTGGGTTCTCTCTGCCTCCGTGAAACAATGAACAGGTGAGTGTGGAAGCTGTGGAACAAATAGGAATTAGACATTATCAGATACAAATATTCTGGTTTCATATTTCAAAATTATCCCCATTATCAGTCAAGAGAGTGTTACTGACTTTGATAGGAGCAGATTCAGAAGCCAGATAAGTATTTGCTGCACAATGACTGAGAAATAGTGAACTATAGGGCTATTCCTTCTAGAATCTTGTTGTGAAAAGTAAGGTAAAATGAGACTATAACTGGAAGGGGGTATGAGATTAATAAAATTTTTTGTTAGTTTTTTTTTAAGATAGAAGATACTAAAGATTTTACATTGTTTGTTTTTGGCAGCTGGCCAGTACAGGGATCCAAACCTAGACCTTGGTGTTATCAGCATCACATTCTAACCAACTGAGCTAACCAGTCATCCTCTGAGATTAAAGATTTATAAGAGCTTGTAGAAACAGAAGGTTGAAGATAGGCAAAAGTCTTTGAATGAGACACCAAGTTTTCAGAAAAGACAAGAAGAGATGATTGCTGATCAAAGGAGAAAGGATTAGCCCTGTACAAGGAAGATCTTTCAAAAATTCAAGGCTCAATTAATGTCTTTTGGGGATTAAAACCCATTGAACAGTTAAATACTTAGTTTTATTAAAACAGTGTTTCCCAAATACAGACATAAGAATCACCTTGGATATTTATTAAAATTTAGATTTCCAGGCTCCACTTAAGAGATTCTAACTCAGTAGGTCAGGGATAGAGTTCAGGACTCTGTATATTTAGTTAGTACCCCATGAAATTCTCATGATGAGGAAAGATGAGAGAATACGTCCAGGATGCTGCTAAATGACCTCAGAATATGCAAGTGTGTGACATTAAGGGTTAACTCAAAAATGGCTAAACCACTTAAATAAGAGGAACCCAAGCAAATAAAGAGAAGCAGAACCTTAGGAGATTGTCATAAGGCAAAATGAACTCAGTGGTCCAGTTTTCTGCCTAGGGGAGTTAAATCATTTTCACAGTAATGTAGAAATGTCCACAAACCTTGGCAAGACCATGACAGAACTCCCAGCGAAATGCAACTGCTTGAGACTACTGCTGTTTAAGTGGGCTTTATGTAAATACTCCTAAATTTCTAAGTACCAAGTATGACTTCAAACCAAAATAATAATGTTCATTTTCATCATGTATTCATAGTTTTATATTTAATAGCACTTCTTGGATTTTCAGCATGATAGCATTCAATGTCCTGGTAATTGAATGAATTTGAATTGCATTCAAGTTGGATTAAAGAAAAGTAGTCATAACATTCTTAATAACAAATTCTGATTTTAAAAATCCTTTTACACAGATTGAGACTTTCATTTGAGAAAATTAGTCGACAGTCTTCACAGTGCAATTCAATTTAGGAGTGATTCACCATGCCCTCTCCCCAGCCCCCAAAGTCAATGTCCTCTCCTTAGTCTTTTTCTTTTCGAGACTGAAACATTGCCTTTTCAATTACTGAATCAACTTGTTTTACTGTTCCATAATGCCCCCAGGAGTCCCTGCCAATGAAAAAAGAACTAAAAACAATAAATTGCTCTTTCCTGACAGCATTGTCCCTCACTAAGTTACCCAGACGTTTGTTTCATTCAATTTGTTACACTCTTCTCAAGCACATCTTACAGATGAGTCCCTTTCCGGAGAAGCCATGCTCTTCAACAGCAACAAAGCTTAAAAAGCCACTACACACATTTTCTTTTTTAGAGGTGGAAATTTCACCATCATTGTGACTAAAACAAAAGCCATTTACGAAATGCCCCTTTCCTCTCTACAGGGAAGAGTGGCTATTGCGAAACCCTAGCAGAAACTGCTTGCTCGCTCGTGTTGGGAATTTAAATATTTTATTTTTCTTTTCAAGACTGTTAAACTGGATGAGGCAAGGGATAAAAAGAAGATCCCTAGGACTTTGTTTGCCTAAGTACAAATGGAGATTCTCTAAAATAAAATGAAAAAAGTTACCTAAGGCACATGAACAAATTTTCACAGAATCATTGTGCTTGAGAATTGGAAGGGATCTTAAAGTTTAACTGGTCAAAACCTCTAGTTTTATGTACAAGAAAGCTGAAGCTGCTTTATGAGTAAGATGATTGACCCCAACTATTGCTTTTCCCAGTAATTTTAGTGGTCACTTCTATTGGTATTAGAATTTTTCCAAAATCTGCAATTAGACAAGCAAAAGAAGCATTTCCAGAAATTCAATCTAGAAAGCAGATAAAAAATTTTTCTGTTAGACTATTATTTGAAACTGCATTTCCTCAAAAATTTTTTGGGGCCTGTATAGCTTTTCTTTAATTGGAAGCAATCTTGAGTTCCACTTCATATTTTTCCTACATCATTCACCCAGAGCAGAAAAAATCATAATAATAGTTACAGGAGGTGGACTGCCATGATTTTTTTCAACCTGTTAATTAGTCTTGGTTTGACTGTCATAGTATCAGAGTAGGAGATGGCAAACTGACAGTCTCATAAATTCAGAAAATGTTCTTATAGCTAGATGCAATACTACAAAAAGTCTATAGCAAGATTTGAATCTATTTCTAAGAAAACCAGATTAAAACATATTATGAGGGAAATGAACATTTACTAATAATCATGAAAGTGCTTATGTATTCCCACCAAATCAACCATTGACTTCCTTCCCACCGGAACTTTAGGCAAAAGAATGGAATAGTATCATGTTCATATTTATAGAAAATATGACAGATATCTACTACAAGAGGGGAATTCCTGACAGATGTCTTCTGTGCTTCACTATAATGCCGGTCAGCCAGAGAAAGTTGACAGTAGCATTCAATACAAATCACACCTACTTCAAAGACCAGGAGGCTCAGGAAAAAAGTTCCCTCCTTCCCAAAGATCTGTCAACTACTGTCCAGGTATAAGACTTGCCTATCTTCCTTTACCCATATTCAATCTCATTTCTATTATTTTTCTTTAAAGGTTCTCTCAACCAAGATGAGGAAGAGGAGGTAGGCACCTCTCCAGTCTGTACTGGAGAAGGATCCACTGTTTTTTTCCCATGCTATCATGGTATTTCTGAAGGTAGAGAATCCAACTCTGTTCCTAAGGGGACTTTAGAGTCCCTGGGCTATTGACAAGGGCTGAGACTCAGCAAAATCTCAGGTCATGAACAGGCGTCTTTCTGAAAAATGAACAGCTGTGTGTGAAATATGCATAAAGCAAATGTACTTCACAGGGACTGGTTTTCCTAAGCCTTGAAGTTTCAAATATTGACCTTGCAAAGGATGGGAAATTTTCTGCAGGCTGCAGTCTCTGTTGTAAGATAAAGAATTGTAACACAGCAAGGTTGCTGGCTCAAAGACAGACAGGTTACTGATTGATATGTAAAGATACTGGGAAATTGCTGCAAGAGGAGAATGTTTGCTAAAATCAAGCTTTTGTTAGTGGATTGACTTAATTGCATTATAGAATGTCACCTTACTGAATGTCACCAGCTTCTATTGTTAAACTTGTTAAATGGTACTTAGCCAAAACCCCACTTATGTCTCTTCCTGGTCTGGAGAATAAATGCAGGAAGAGAACCGCAATTCATGGTTAATTTCCCAAATGGAAGGAATGCCTCTATCTTGAGGGTTCTGGGAGATTAGGGCCTTTTGGGGGCTTCTCACTGCTCAGAAGAGATGAGCTTTGAGTAATCTTTGTGGGGGGCATCACCCAGGGGAAAAGGGGTGACAATTCCGTGGGAGGCAAAGCAACAGCTGTGGAACAGAAAGCCCTCTCTAGGCAGTGATAAGGACAGCTGACTTGACTTCTCTGCAAAGGTGATGTGATTGGTCCCAGTGAATGGCAAGGATGGTCTCTCTGTAGGCCATGGCTCAGCATACAGGAGGCTTCCTGGTGTTTGCCAGTCTCTCCAGGCTTAATTCTCTTCTTCACCTGAGGCCTCCTCAAGCTAGGTTATCCCTTTCAGTGCAGATTATACCCCATTTCCTATATGATTTTCTCACATCACTCTCCTTCCCATTATCCAGGAAAGGTGAGAGGTGGAGAGTGGGGTGGGCAAGGTCATTTGCTTCTCTCTTTGGTCTCTTCCCAATGCATCAACTCTATGCCTTTCCTTCCTCTAGGCCTTTGACTTTCAAGGATTTGCTTTAATAAATGTAAATATTATTAAAATTACCACCACCCAAATCAAGCAACAAAACAAAAAAGCAGCTCCAAAAGTCCTCTTATGTCCCTTCTAGTCACTATCACCCAAGGAGTAACTAATATCCTGACTTCTAACACCATGTATTAGCATTGTGTGCTTTTGACCTATGTACTCTTTTATGAATGGATTCTTTTACTAGATTATTTTTTTTGTGAGATCCATCCATGTTGTTGCATGACCCATAGTTCAAGAAACAACTATTGAAGTTTTTAAAAAGTACATTAACTGCTCTATTTGCATTTTTTATACCAATCTAAGATCTCTTGTAGCAATATGGATACTTTAATAGAGAGAGGAAGGATTGAAAAGCTCAAAGAAAGAAAAGAACAAAAATTAACATTTGAAGATTTTATTGCACTACAATAGTTTGGAAAGCCTAAAAAGTGGCATTTAATTTTTTAAATATTAGTTTAATTTAGGGGAATATACCCATGGTATACATAATTTTGTTTTATGCATTAAATGTGCATATATGATATTACATAGATTTTTTAAGACATTTTTTAGTTTTACAGAGGTATGGTTGAACTACAACAAATTGCACATATTATACAGTTTGATGAGTCTGACATATGTGAAATACATGAAACCATGACCAAAATTAATAGTCTATATATATTCATTACCCCCAAAAGTTTCCTCATGCCCCTCTGCCATTCATCCTTCCCTACCTCTCATCCTGTCCCAAGCAACCACTGATCTGTTGCTTTCTGTCACTATAGATTAGTTAGCATTTTACAGAATTTTAAATAAGTAAAATCATGTGGAAAATTACTTTAAAGACAATTATAATAGATATACAGTATGCATTCTTTTTTCTTTGGCTTTTTTCATTCACCATGATTGTGAGACTCATTCCTGTTGTTGCATGTATTAACAGCTCATTACTTGCTATGCTGAATGGTATTCCATTGTATGGATATACCGCAATTTATTTATCCATTCATCATGAATGAACTTTTGGCTGCTTTCTGGTTTTTGGCTATTACCAATAAAGCAGATATTACCATTCATCTACAATTATTTGTGTGGATAATGGCTTTCACTTCTCTTGGATAAATAAATAGGTATGGATGGAACAGTAGGGTCATCTGCTAACTCTATGTTTAACTTTTTAGAAACTGCCAAATTGTTTTCAAAAGAAGTTGTATTATTTTACATATCTATCAGTAGTGCATCAGTTAGTTCAGTTGTTCCACATCTTTACCAACAATTGACATGATCATTCTTTTCTTTTTTTTTTCCTTTTTTGTCTTTTTTACTGACCGGCAACGGGATTGCAACCCTCGGTGTTGCGCCCGCACCACACTCAACCAGTGAGTGGGAACCGGTCTCCACATGAGATCCGAACCCTCGGCGGGAGCGCCGCTGCACTCCCAGGCGGCACACTCTCCAGTGCACCACCAGGCCGGCCCATGATCATTCTTTTTAATTTCAGCCTTTCTAGTGGGCTAGAGTGGTATCCTATTGTGGTTTTAATTTGCATTTCCCTAATGATTAATGATATTGGGCAAGTTTTCATGTGCTTATTTACCATCTGTGTATATTTTGTTAAATGCCTGCTCAAACCTTTTGCTCACTTCTTCTTGGGTTGTCTTATTATTGCGTTGTAAGCGTTCTCTGTACATTGTAGCAAGTAGTCTATTAAACATATGTTTACAAATAGTTTCTCCCAGTCTACATATATACTTTTTATTTTTGTAAAGGTATCTTTTGATGAGAAAGAATATTTCAATTTTGATGAAGTGTGGTTTATTGATGTTTTCTTTTGTAGTATCTGGGTTTTTTTGTTTGTTTGTTTGTTTTTGCCTCCACTTAAGAAACCTTTGCCAAAATCAAGGTCACCAAGATTTTCTCCTATGTTCTGTTTTAGAAGTTTTATAGTTTTAGGTCTTACATTCAGGTTTGTGACCCATTTCAAGTTAATTTTTGTATATGATATGAAGTAAAGGTCAAAATTCTTTTTGTTTGTTTAGGAATATTCAGTTGTTCTAGTACCATTTGTTGAAAGATTATCTTTTCCCTCTTTGTCAAAAATAAGTTAATATATGTATTCAATTATAGAAGATAAGTAAGTAGCTAGTCAGACAGATAGAAATTAAATATATAGCCTATTTTTGTACTCTATTCTCACCCATTGATCTGTGTGTCTGTCTTTACACCAATACCACATTGTCCTTGATTACTGTAACTTTACAATACAAAAAGATTATAATTTTACAATTACAGTTCTTGAAATCAAGTAATATAAATCCTCCAAATTTGTTTTTCTTGTTCAATGTTGTTTTGGCTATTCTAAGTACTTTGCATTTTTATATAAGTTTTAGAATAAATTTGTCAAAAAAGCCTGCTGGAATTTTTATTGGGATTATGTTGAATCTAGTGATAAATTGGGGGGAAAATGTCATTTTAACAATATTGACATTTCCCATCTACGAACACAGTATAGATCTCCACTTATTTAAGTATTCCTTAATTGCTATTAGCAATGTTTTGCAATTTTCAGTGTACTGATCCTTCACTTAAATTTATGCCTATTTCATATTTGTATGCTATTTAATAAGAATTATGTGATGGTTAATTTAATCTATTAACTTCTCTGTGCTATAGTGACAATAATTGGCCAAACATTATTCTAGATATTTCGATGAGGGTGTTTTGGGATGAGATTTACATTCAAATCAGTACACTGAGTAAAGCATATTACTCTTCATAATGTGGGTGGGCCTCATTTAATCAGCTGAAGACCTGAATAAAACAAAAGGCTGACCTCCCCTGAGCAAGAGGAAATTCTCAGAGGAGAGGCAGAGCAAGATAGAGGACTAGAGGCACCTCCCACAGAACAGGACCAGAGCAACTAACAGCTAAATATTGATGGGAGCACTTATGGGACAGCACAGGAGTGCAGCAGGAGACTGGTGAGATCCCTGTAGAGCACGAAAGCCCACGATGGCAGCATAGAGAAAAGAGAGAAGCACATGGCCTCAGCTACCACGTCTCCAACATCAGTATTAGCACAGGACGAATTTTCCCTTGTAGCAAAAAGGTAGTCAGGGGACCCACACCAATCCCCATCCTCACCACAGAGGCCTGCAAATCCTCTTGAAGGGCAAGCCCGGAGCCCACTATGGGGAGTTGCCCAGAATGCACACACTGCATCACTCTAGAACAGGAGCACAAACTGTGCTCTCCCCATCCCCCACCCTCGTGACCCAAAACGATGCAGAATGGCACCAACTTGAAACCAGGAGCTACAAGCCATGGCACTTCCCCAGCCCTAAGGCTCTGCCCTTGTCTCTTGTCCCAGCACACTGACATGAGAGGCTACAATGTCCTGATCCTGGAGGCTTGAAGCCTGGGCTCACAGTGGCTGTGACTCTAGCTCTGCAGTCTGGGAAGCCAATCCTAGACCTGCTGAACTGACACACCTTCATGTCCCTCATCAGGGATCAGAAAGCAGACCCTCCTCAGGTGGACCATCCCCATTTCTCCCCCTACCACCCAGCCCTGCCAGCTGACTGAGTTGTGTGTGTGCCTGAGCCCCCAACCTTAAGGAATCTACCTTAAGGTTTCTACCTTAAGGAATACGCCTTCTAGCTGGCAGAAAGAAAGTGCATCTGTGCCCTCCCAGAGAAGCGGCCAGGTGGTTCTACCTGAACAATCTCACCAGGCAGCCTTGCCAACAGTGCCAGAAGTGGTTGAATGGAGCCTCTCACTGCAGGCCTGCCTAGAAGCCCCACCCAACACCCAGGAAGCAGCTGGTCTGGCCCCCTCACAGCAGGCCAGCATAGTGTCCCCACCCACTTCCTGAGAAGCAGATCAGCAGCTGCACCCTTGGCAGACCAGTTTGTGAACTGCCAAGGAAAGCATGATGTCACGTCTGGCTCCAAGAAGTGGCACAGCAGAAGGTCCACCACAGACCCACACTCAGCTAGCCAAGCCAAAGCACACCCACGCCCCTCGCTCAGAGAAACAGCTCAGTTGTCACGCCCCTGAAAGATCCACCATTGAATCTTTGAGCCATCACACACACGCCTCCAAGTGAGAAACAGTGTAGCTGACATGCCCCTGGTGGGCCCACCAGAGAAGCAGCATGGTGACCCTGCCACTGGCAAACCAGTCCAAGAGACCCTGACATGGCATACACCCACACACGCAGACTGAGAATCAATCCTGCAACCACATCCCCAGTAAGACGACTGACCCACAGGGGGCATGTGCACACCTCAGCCTGTGAGCCAACCCAGTGATACCTCCCTTAGCAAAGCTGTGCCACCACCACAGGCCTCCCAAGCATAGGTCACTGAGTCACTTGCAGATGTAGCAAAAGTGGTTTATAGCTGAAGAAACTACGGAGTCTACACTACTGCATCCATCCTAAGCAAAGCCATTGTACTCTACTCAACACCCTAGGATGCATTGCCAGGTGAAAGTCTTTTGTACAATATATGCATATATTGAAACAACATACAGTACCCCACAAATACGTACAGTTAAAAATAAAATTTAAAACAATTTTTTTAAATATTCCCCTTTCTTGATGTTAATATATTCACTCCAGCTTCCTTTTGTTTTATGTAAATATATCTTTCCCCATCCTTTCACTTTTAACCAGTTTTTGTTGTTGTTCATCTGGACTGTAGGCATCATATATTGGGTCTTAGCTTTTTATTCAATCTGATAATCTCTACCTTTTAAACAGAATGTTTCCCAAGCCACTAATTATGGTTCAGTAGTGACTGAAGAAAAGAAAAGAAGTGATATTTTGGTGCTACACTTGCACATTCTTAAATGCTCTGGTAGTTTTTTTTTTTTTTTGTCTTTTTGTCTTTTTCCGTGTCCGGCAACGGATCGCAACCCTCAGTGCTGCCCCCGTACCGGACCGGGGACCGGCAATGGGATTGCAACCCTCGGCGTTGCTCCCGCGCCTCGCTCAGCCAGTGAGCGGGAGCCGGTCTGTATGTGGGATCCGAACCCTCGGGCGGGAGCGCCGCCGCGCTTCCCAAGCGGCGCACTATCCAGTACGCCACCGGGCCGGCCCAATGCTCTGGTAGTTGTTTTTTTTTTGTCTTTTTGTCTTTTCCCGTGTCCGGCAACGGATCGCAACCCTCAGTGCTGCCCCCGTACCGGACCGGGGACCGGCAATGGGATTGCAACCCTCGGCGTTGCTCCCGCGCCTCGCTCAGCCAGTGAGCGGGAGCCGGTCTGTATGTGGGATCCGAACCCTCGGGCGGGAGCGCCGCCGCGCTTCCCAAGCGGCGCACTATCCAGTACGCCACCGGGCCGGCCCAATGCTCTGGTAGTTGTTTTTTTTTTGTCTTTTTGTCTTTTCCCGTGTCCGGCAACGGATCGCAACCCTCAGTGCTGCCCCCGTACCGGACCGGGGACCGGCAATGGGATTGCAACCCTCGGCGTTGCTCCCGCGCCTCGCTCAGCCAGTGAGCGGGAGCCGGTCTGTATGTGGGATCCGAACCCTCGGGCGGGAGCGCCGCCGCGCTTCCCAAGCGGCGCACTATCCAGTACGCCACCGGGCCGGCCCAATGCTCTGGTAGTTGTTTTTTTTTTGTCTTTTTGTCTTTTCCCGTGTCCGGCAACGGATCGCAACCCTCAGTGCTGCCCCCGTACCGGACCGGGGACCGGCAATGGGATTGCAACCCTCGGCGTTGCTCCCGCGCCTCGCTCAGCCAGTGAGCGGGAGCCGGTCTGTATGTGGGATCCGAACCCTCGGGCGGGAGCGCCGCCGCGCTTCCCAAGCGGCGCACTATCCAGTACGCCACCGGGCCGGCCCAATGCTCTGGTAGTTTTTGATCACAGAATAATATCTCTTTCCAGCAGTTTTTCATTGGGTGTGCCCTCTAATTGTTCTGCCTGATCTTTCTGGCTTCTGGACCTCCTTTTATAAGTCTTTATTTTCCTTTGGGCTCAATAGGAGGAATAGACAAATCCACAATTATAAATGGAGATTTAAAAACTGCTCTCTCAGTGATTGATTGAAGGTGTAGGCTGAAAATAAATACATATATAAAAGACTTGAAAACCACTAACTAAACAACTAACTTGACCTAATCGCAATTATAGTGCCCTCCACCCAACAGCCAGAGAACACGTATTGCTTACAAGTGCACATGGAATGTTTACCTGGATAGATCATATTCTGAACAATAAGAAAAACCTCAATAAATTTGGTAAGATTTGAACGATAAATGCTGGCGAGGTTGCGGAGAAAAAGGAACTCTCTACCTAAAATAATCTATAGACTTAACACAATTTTAGTTAAAATCTTAATATTTCTTTGCATAACTTAACAAAATGATTTTAAAATTTGTATTGAAGTAGAAAAACTAGAAAAACCAAGCCCCATTTGAAGAAAAAGAAAAATTGAGGGCACTTGCTCTATCAGATATTAATTAAGACAATGCATATTGACACAAAAATAGAAAACTATCTTAGCAGAATGGTATAGAAAGCCCAGAAACAGACCCACAAAGACATTTGATGTACGACAAAAGTGGCATTCCAGAGCAGTGGGAAGAAATAATGGGCATTTCAATAAATGGTGAAGGGACAATTGTTTCAACATCTGAAAAAAGATAAAATTGGATCCTTACCTTGCATTGTATGTAAAAATTAATTCCAAAGTTGATTTTGGGGAGGAAAAAACACAAAAATTAAAGGTAAAGCTGCAAAACTTACTTGAAACACCATGGTAGAATTTTACCTCAGAGTAGAAAAGGATTTCTTAATTATGATACAAAGCACAAGCCAAAAATGGAAAGATGGATAAATTTGACTGCATTCAGTATTGAATTATGGTTATCAAAAGAGAACAGAAGGAGTGAAAAGACAGGTCACAAGCACAGTAGTGAAGTACGTAGGGCACGAACTGAGTGATGAAGTTTGTAAAACTTAAAACCAACAAAGAATTAACATCTAGGATACTTACATATTTGATATATATTTAAATATATATATTTAAAACTTCCAAGAATCAATAACAAAAAGACAATTAGCCTGTAGAAAAACAGCAAAGGAAATATACAGATATTTCACAGAAGAGAAAGCTTAAATGATATTACACGCGAAAGGTCCTTAAATATGTTCAATCACACTATTCATCAGGGAAATGCAATTTTAAAACATTATGAGAAATCATTTCACACCCGTAAAGAAGAAAAATTTTTAAAAGTCAGACAATACCACACTTGGCAAACTGTTCAGGAATGGGAACTCTGTTTACTGCTGGTGGAAGTGTAAGTTGTTTCAACCACTTCAGAAAGCAGTCTGGCTTTCCCTATAAACTTCAACATGTGCATATATATTACAACCCAGCGACTTCATTAGTGTATGTGGGCTCCAGAGAAATCATTGCAGCCTATGTGAGTTCTTGCACATGTTATCCAGGAACATGCACAATAATGTTTGCAGAAGCTTCTTTCATAATAGAAAAAACTGGAAACAGCCCAAATATCCATCAGTAGTAGAAAAGATAAATATATTGTGGCAAAGTCTTATAATGGAATACTATAGAGCAATAAAAAGTGAATGATGTATACACAACAATAGGAATGAATTATGCAAGAGCATAATTTTGAGTGAAAGAGTTTGGTCACAGGGACTGGCCAGTTAGCTCAGTTGGTTAGAGCACAGTGTTATAACAACAAGGTCAAGGGTTTGGATCCCCACAGCAGCCAGCCACCAAAAACAACAACAAAAAAAGATAGTCACAAAGCAAATATATTATTTGTTTGTATTTATATAAAATTCAATACCTGACAAAACTAAATAATGTACTACTTAGGGATATATACAAAGGTATAAAACCTCCAAAAAAGGCAAGTGAATGATCAAAATTAATTTGGGATAATTAGTGGTTACTGCTCAGTGAGAGGAGAGAGTTGTCATCAGTGTGTGACACATAAGAGAGGCTCTGAAGGACAATAATGCTCTGTCTCTGGGACTCGGTGGTGTTCATCTGTTGCCCATTATGTTGTGTGTGTTCATGTACATTCACTCTTTTTATGTACACTATTGTTGGGGCACAGAAAGCGATACCCGAAAGTGAAGGCCTTGGAGACAGCCAAAGTGAAGGCCTTAGAGACAGCCTCAAAAGCAGTTTTCCTGTGACCTTCTCCTGTCCTCTTGTTTCTCAGCCTCATTCTCCTCTGAGGCAAGCCACAGAAACTAGATTTCCTCTTCTCCAAGTCAGATCATAGATATCCTCTAAACTCCTTTCCCCAAACCCTTTTTGTCTTGGAGCTGGCCATAAAGAAATTCTCTGAGCTACTTTTTCTGAGGATTGGTCATAAGACCTCCATTCCAGATGGGGCCCTTCCCCATATGCTGGAGGAATGAATGTTACACAGAGAGACCGAGAAGAATCTGGACAGGTCTTGTTGGGTTTCCCCACTCTGGCTATTAGCGTTAGATCACACTTTTTCTTGTCCAATCACATTTCAACATGGCTGTCCCTGTTTGAGAAGAATCTGGACAGGTCTTGTTGGGTTTCCCCACTCTGTCTATTAGCGTTAGATCACACTTTTTCTTGTCCAATCACATTTCAACATGGCTGTCCCTGTTTCATGGAACCTAAGCATAAATATGGACAATCTTCCCTGTATCTTTCGATCTTCAAGCTGAAGGCTCCTGTATCACATAAAACTATGATATTATAAAATTGGTTATGTATTTTCTTCATATTAATCTGTTTATCAGGTGATTATTTTAGAGAACCTTCAGGGGGTTAAAGGGGATGTCTTCCCTTGGCCCCTATACTATGTCTTTTTTTAATTTAAAAATTGCAGATTCCAAGGACCCAAAAACAGGTATTTCAATTCAGTGGGTTAGGATGGCACCAAGAAATCTGGACATTTATCAAGTTCCCTCGCTGACTTTGATGAAAGCAGTCTGAGGACCACCTCTTGAGTGTCTGCATCATTTCCATAGTTTGAACCACTTCACTCTTGGAACCTGGCACTTCAAAAAGAGCTACAACATGATTAAAGGAGGCAATTTATAATAAATAAGCACACAACCCTTCCAATTCCAGAAATTATCACTTTACTATGAAAAAACTAAACATTTACAAAAGAAAATCAAAAGAAGCTGCATTTTAAACCCCATTGGGAAGGTTACACGGAGTCTGATGGACAATATCGTAAAACATCCCCGTACCACGCCAGTACCATACAGAGAAACCCAGCCAACCGTTATACCATAGGTTGAGGTATTTAGTACGTGAAAGTCAACCCAGTGCCCACTTTATCATTTGCCTATAAAAATATAAAACCCTGGCATCTTTACAACACATGAAATTACTGTCAATGAACTTTATAGGATGAAAATTTTGTTAAAGGAAAGATGACATAGTTCAGCTGCCAGTCAACATTAATGTTAAATTTTCCTATGATGCATTAAGTAACAATGGTCAGTCCAAGCAACACTGTTTAATTATTTTAACAATCTGAATATAGAGTGCTGCTATTCCAAGCCAACTTGCTATGGCATAATTTGATTTTACATATGTACAGATTACATTATTGTACATACACATCAAAGAACTCCTTCAGTCATCTCATCTCAATGTCAGTGACTCTTTTTCAGGCAGAAAGTTTTCCTTTGGCTTCTTGCTCACAGTGAGGGGCACAGGCAGCCATATCTTTCTGTGTTCAACACATTCAGGGAAGTCAGCGCTCTCAGCCCGTTGTTTTTCTCATGGAACGATGAGTACTAAGGATTTGGACTGATAAATTGTGTCTCTGGTTAAATATTTCAATGTTAGCTACACTTTTGATTTCTGTGCTTCTACAAGACTGTAAGACCCTTTCATGTTGGCTTTTCTTGCAAAGTAAATGGTCATTCCAATAGCAGGTATTATTAGGGAGGATGCAAAATAGAGCATGAGAAGTTCAGGAGAAAAATAGTCCTTGTTATTTTCTCTTCCTGGAAAATAACAAAAAGGTCGCAATTAATGTCTAGTACAAAAATCAAGTCGTTTAATAATGATAGTTACATGTTTTATTGCAACAGTATAACTAGTTCTTCAAAGAGAAGTGAATAAGGACCATCAGGATTCAAAACACACATTTCTCTGAATTATCCAAATTATTAGTTGGTGGTTTCTATGGTCATAATAGATCTAAAGATACTGGTTGATGACTTCCACAGACTTGGATTCAAACAGATTCAGGTTCAGTAATTGGAAAGATGTGTTTGCTTTGGGAAATAGAAATATCTACTAAAAAGCTAGAACTCTTAGCACCATGAATCAAAATGACTGATCATTTCTCCAAGAAAATTCTTATACTCTTTACGTTATAACATTATGTATGTTTTATATATAATATATGTTATAACTTTACAACAACATCCAGTAATTATAAATCCTTATAACATGTTATGTTATTCCTCTTCAACCGTTATATCATCTATAGATAAAATAAAACTGAAGTTCCTTGGATAGTACCATGTTTCAGCCTAAATGTTACTTACTCGTAGAGGTATTCTCTGATCCACATCTCCCCCAGCCTAAATTAAGAACCCCAGCATACTCTCAAAACCCACTGTAGTTTCCCCTTATAGCCCTTATCACAGCTTGTAATTAAACATGTCTATATGATTATTAAATTTGCTTTTCTTCTCTATACTGTTAGCAACACAAAGACATGTATATCTATTTTCTTTTTGGTTCACCACTGAATAGCCACACCTGACTCACTGCTTGGTGTAGTTGGCACCCCCCAAAATATTTTTTGAACACTAATACATTTTCTTCTTTCTACATCCTGTCATATGCCACTTAATTATAAATGGAGGACAGAAGGTAAGAGACACAAAAACTTTAAAATTAATATTCTTTCTAATCTACTAAAAAATCATCTGATAGCTGCAATACCATTTAACATCTGAAAAAGATAGTGTGGCATTTACTGGAAACTCATTTCTGTTTGTACTTTGTTTGCAAAGCATTGTATGGGTAGGACTTCATGAGTATTAAGTTTCACTAAGTGGCATATATGTTGCCTCAGTCCTGGCTGAAAATGAGTGATCTGACGCAAGCGATCACGACATTCCTCCTAGAGCTTTCTAATCACTGGAGGTCAACCAAGTAGAAAAGAATCAATAGCATCAGATGATGTGAAGGCAATTTTTCAAATTATTAAAGAAAAAACATTTCATTGTAAGTATAATGATAATTGCCTCATTTTTCTAATTTCCCTTGCTAGAGTTGAGCTAGTCAAAGTATAAGGGTAATATTTTAATTGAATGTCCATCACTATAATAGTGATTAGGCATCAATATTGATGACATGCTGGGCAATGGTATTTCTGTTCCTATTGTTTTCTTTTCAATTTAATAAATCCTATCTTTTGCCTTTCAGTTTTGCCATCAGGCATTTGCAGAAAAACACAAATTTGCTGCTGCTGAGTCAATTGCCAGGACCATCTTCAAATTTAGATGCTCCTTGATGTACAATGGGATTACATCTTACCCACTGTAAGTTGAAAATGTCGTAAGTTGAAAATGGATATAATACACCTAACCTACCAAACACCATAGCTTAGCCTAGCCTATCACCATCTTCAAATTTAGATGCTCCTTGATGTACAATGGGATTACATCTTACCCACTGTAAGTTGAAAATGTCATAAGTTGAAAATGGATATAATACACCTAACCTACCAAACACCATAGCTTAGCCTAGCCTATCTTAAACATTCTTAGAACACTTACATTAGCCTGTAGTAGGGAAGATTATCTAATGCAAAGCGTACTTTATAATAAAGTGTTGAATACCTCATGTACTTTATTGAATGCTGTACTGTAAGTGAAAAACAGAATGGCTGTATGGGTACTCAAATTGCGGTTTCTACTGAATGCATATCGCTTTTGCAACATCACAAGTCGGAATATCAGACGTCAGACCATCGTAAATCAGGGTCTGTCTGTACAATTTACTACTAGTTCTATGTATACTGAAAATCTTAAAAAGACTCCTGACCATTTCTATCAGTGAAATACATTCAAGCTGAAATAAAATCAAACAAATAAAAAACCCAGCTAGCTAAATACAAAGGAAAACCAGTTTGAAATACCCCCCAAAATGTTAATTTTTTGTTTCCATTCATATCTAGATCTTTTAAATCATATTCAGTTTGGGGACATGAATTTCCAGCTGAGTGCCTCATATTCTTTATTCATTTAAATAATAACTAAAAAGTGGCAAATATGTAAGTTATTAATTCCATAAAGTGATTAGAAAAAACAACAAGGAGGGGCTGGCTGGTTAGTTCAGTTGGTTAGAGCACAGTGTTATAACATCAGGGTCATGGGTTCAGAAAAAAAACAACTATGTGTGAGAGAGAGTTAAAAAGTAGAGAAACTTTAATGTGTCTTTAAAAGAGAACGATTAATTACAAACAAAATTACTGAAATGTTAGAGTCCAATTTCCTGGGCCTAGGCTTAATTAAAGGTGGCCTGGAGGCATCAAGGATTAAAGAATATAGGAATGAATGAATTTCAACCTACTCATAACTGAGATCTCAGTCCATCCAGAATCATCCCAAACCTCACTTGAAGCACTGATTACATATACCTCTGTATCATTTTGAGTGACATGATACAAAGTAAATGTTCCATTCTTTAAACACATAGTAATTTCATTGGCTAGATCAACTCTTTTCAGGATGATCACTGCAGGTGGGTGACTAAAAGTTTTACATGTAATCATGATATTTCCCCTTCTTTAACATTTATAGATGGGTATATTGATATTGTAGTGTTTCAGGGAGGTACTGTGAAAATAGAAAACATACAGTAAAGCTGCAATCTTGAAAAATTTGGCCAGATGAGTAAAATTTGTACCTGTTTTGTGACTTAGGTTCAAATTTCCACTATATTAACAAGTGGTTGCTAACTCTAATAGCCATGTGCCAGACCTCTTAGGAGTTGGTATTTGTTTGCAGTCCCGTTTGCACTCCACTGCCAAGTATGGCTTCCAGTACACAACAGGAGCTCATTAGTGTACAAGGAGTGTGAGACTGAGTAGTCAAGGCTGACATATTCTGCTTACATCAATAAGATCAACAGATCCTACCTACTGTGCACTCACAGAGGGGTTAGGAGATTAAGGGACCCCTGAGTTTTCATGGATACAGGATGGCAAGGGGCTTGGATTTTTAAGGAGGCTTTTCTGTAGTCTAGAGATTTTTTATGTTGTTCAGTATCCAGATTGCTACTCCCAATTAGTATCCTGAAAAGAGTCAATCCAGAAAGCATGCAGTTATTCTATGTTCAAAAAATAATGTTCCCTTCTGGAAGGAAGGAAGAGGGTCTGAACAGAACCACCACCACCCCCCTTTTTTTTTCCTGGTGTGCCAATTCTACTTTGATTTCTGATAACCCCCAGGGAGAGGTTTTGAAAATACAGTTAAATATTTAACAAGTGCAAAACCTCAGGGACCAATGATGAATTTTCAACCTTGAAAAAAGGCAAATGGTAATTCCACACTCTCCAATGATTAATGTCAACTTCCGGGCTAAACTCTATAGGATAGAACAGCTGTGCTTGATTATTTCAAGAAATGTTAAGAACCACAATCAATATGGAATTCAGCTTCATTTTGGCAACTCATTCATCTAATACTAGACATTCTATACAATCCACAAAATCCCTGAACTACTACATATAAATAACAAAAACCAAAAGTCAAAAACTAACCTTTAACATCAAGAGTTAAACTTCTTGATTGTGAGCCAACCTCATTTTTTGATTCACATTCGTACACTCCTGCGTCCTCCAACTGGGCCTTGCGGATGGTATATGCACCATCTGTAGACTTTAGCACTGTGTCTCCTGTCTCTGCTTTTTTCTTCAGTATTATCCAAGTTTTTGGATAATTTCCACATGTACAGGAGATAATGACAGTATCTCCTTCCTTGACACTTTCAGAGGGAAAAGCTCTAAGTTGAATATCTCTTGGAGCAACTGTAAAGAGAATTTAAAAGGCATTTCTGATGGAGTAAAATATAAACCAATTCCATATTAATTTAATGACATTAGCAATAGACGCCAAAGAGCTATTTGTGCCTACTGTTTGCATCAGATGTTAAGAAGGGCATGTAAAGAGGTCAAGTATCCACTGGATTGTTGTAAATAATCATGTTTTAAACAAGAAAGGATATGTCTTATGCTTCTTTCATGCCCCTTAATTTAATTCTTTACCCAGCCTAGCACAAAGAATGGGTATGTAATAAATAGCTGTAGAACTTAATGTGAAAAAGGAAATTAATTTTTTTGTCATGCTCTTTTGCAAAATTTTCCTTGAAGTACAAAGTACTTTGTAGGCCTTCTGAGTTTTGATCTGGATCCTCCCAGACCAAGAAACTAAGCTGGACAAAGATGGCTTTTTTATTATCCTTAATAACACAGCTGCCATTTATCAGGTTCCAGGCACTGGCCTGAGTAGTTGACATACAACATCTCTATTTTAAGCTGGACAAAGATGGCTTTTTTATTATCCTTAATAAAACAGCTGCCATTTATCAGGTTCCAGGCACTGGCCTGAGTAGTTGACATACAACATCTCTATTGGTGGGAGGTATCATAACACCATTTTATAAGTGAGATTCCTGTTAAGGTCATCTATTTTGTGACTTGATTTGAGAGTCTTTCTCTATTCAAGGCCAAATGACCATGACATCCATCCTAAAGGTTTTCTTTAATGCTGTGCATTGCCCTTCCAAAGTTCTTTCTTTAAAATACAAATCTTATTGAGATGAGGTAACAAGAGAGTCACTAATACCTTCATGGGAATACTTTCAAGATGTAAGAGAGGAAATGGCAGCCTTGGAGAAGAAAAGATCCCCAACACCCAAACGGGAAGGTATTGGAGCAAATCCAAATTGATCACTTCATGGTTTTGCTCGTAACTGTCCACGGTTTCAACCTGCCCACTGGGAATTGTTTTGTTCTCAGTCTTAGGTCTCCATTTCAGAGAGAGGGGGCCTAGATCTGATATCTCTGGTGGTTTGACTGTCACCAGGCTGATGAACCAGAGGGCACAGTTATTGCTACTCTCAATCTCAGAATTTACAAAAGGTTTGAATGCCTTCTTGGGCTACTAAGCAAATACTAGCAAGCATTTTGTGAGATTGACACTCAGGGTCCAATTCAGCCAGATGTGGTGGCTTTGATACTAAAATTTTAAATACATATATATCTCTTTCTATCCTTATTTCAACACCATAATCATTGCCTTATAAGTGTAATTGGAACCAGAGCTAGCATTTCATTTAAGATAAAAAGAATTTCAGGATAAGTGATTTGGAATGGCTCGAGAGAAAGTACCAGTCCAGGAGCTTCCCATGAATGGGAAACATCAGGAATTCTTCAAAACCCTCAATACTTTTTTTAGTAAAAATTTTATTTTCAAAGAGGACTTCATTAATTACCATTAACATAATAAAAAAAAACACTAGCAATAACAACTCAATCACACTCTGCTTACCTTGGATAATTAATTCAACTTCTTTTCTACTTATTCCAGCCTGGTTAATCCCTTCACACACATAAGTACCAGAATCTTCCATTTTTGTAGAAATTAAAGTGATAGTTGTGTTCTCTGAAAGAGGCTGTAGATCCCCATTATTTAACTGCCTGCGCCACAGGATTTTTGGAGCTGGAAGGCCACTGCTAGAGCATGTCATATTCACAGAACTGCCTTCCTCCAGGATGGGGGATGGGCTGACCAAGACGGTTGTGTCCCTAGGGGCAACTGAAAAGGGAGAGACACTTATTAGCTTGACCCCTGATTCCCTGAGTTCTAAACAGTTTTAATACTGTTGCAAAATGGGGCTGTGGAATCAGCGACTTAGAGCAGTTTATAAACCTTGATAGCGGTACCACAGGAGGATTCTGTCTCCATTTACTTCGGCAAATACAAAATGATAGAGTAGAATATGAACACATCATGGGTATTTTCTAATGGAAGTAAGTTCTGCAGAAACTCTCTTGCTACCAAAGAACAGACGATCAACGATAGTGTGTATTGCCATTTATGGTGGATTAAACATGACCATGAGTGATTTGAATCTCCTCTTGTGGAAAGGTGGAGTCTGTCTTTCCACCCCTTGAATCTGAGCTGACCTTGTGACTCTTTTACCAACAGAATGTGGAAGAAATAACGGGATAGGCCTCCCAAACCCATGCTTTAAGAGGCTGCTTTCATTATCACTTTCTTGAAACACTGTGCTCTGGTGAGTAAGCCTAGGTTACCTTCCTTGAGGATGACAACACTCACAGAAGGTCCCAGATATGTGAGTGAGGCCATCTGAGACCAGCCAGCCCTGCTGATCTGACCAAAAATGCATGCGGGAGCTCGGCTGATACCACATTGAGCAGAATAACTGCCCGGCTGGCCCCTTCCCAGAGGCCAACTCATAGAATAATAAACAAATAAATTATTATTATTTCAAGCGTTAGGGGATGGTTTGTTATGATCATCATTATTTTGGAATATCTTTTCAGTTATTTTTTTTTCTCACAACGTTTTAACCATTAACCTTATGTTAACTATTTCCTGGCAAACATGATAAAGAAATCCATATGAAATTGTGGGTATGTCACATATGTACTCACCATTGACATAAAGTGTCTGTGTACTCTGCCTTTGTTTGGGTTGAAATTCCATTTCACCAATATGTAACTTAGCTTGACAAACAAGAACTTTTCCAGTATCTTCAGTGGTGGGGATGAAGGTCACTTCCAAACTTTTGGTCTCTGGGGATTTTCTATCCATTTCCTCCAAAAATACTTTATTCTGCACAATAGTCTCCCCTTTAAGTAATTCAATCTCCAACTGGTTAAAAGGGTAAACATTAGGAACTTCGCAGCTTACAGTGACAGGGTTTCCATGCACTAGCAGACCACTCATCTTAATTTCTGGATCACTATGGAATGCTGCAAATATTGCAAAAATGATGTTTAAATGTGACAATCAAGGAAAAATTGCGCTAAGCTCTATTAAATGCAAAGGTCTCAAAATGACAGCTTTAATTCACATAAGATAGAATGATCATCAATACATAAATAATGAAATTAAGTATAAATGCATATTTATGATATTAAATATAAATAATGTTGGAAACAAAAAGTACTTAGTACATCAAGTCATCAAGTATCAAATATTTTTACTTCTGTTTTTCTCTTCTTAATGATGCAATCTGGCTGAGCACCATGGCCTGATCTTTTCTAAGGACACATCAGCTTCTACCATCTTATTTTAAATGTTTTAAATATTTGCCATGATGTATTGAATACTTAGTATGAACTAGTCCCGTAACATTCATTATCTCAGTCTTCAAAGCAGCCTGATAAAAATGGTATTTTTTAACTTATTTTACAGCCAGGAAAACTAAAACTTACAGAGGGTAAGAGACCATGTTTTTCTGACCTCAGAGTCCAGACTTAGTTTCACAGAGGTCACAGAGCTGTGCGGCCTCTTGGTATCAAATGAGACCCACAGGGTAGTTCTCAATTTCAACAGTTAAATTTCTAATGACCAGATTTAGACCCCAAGTTTTAAATATTGTTCAGATAATACTCGTAATTAAGAAAAGAACTGCCTTAACTGTATTATTTAGAATTTAAGAGATTTAGATTCTAAATAATAATATTTACAACATATCTTACACAAGTAAATAAAAATGAGACTGTAATCGTTATCAAGAGTAATGTTAATGTTTTTTTCCTTCAGCAAAAGTGTTGTTAAAGTGATACATTCCCAACTATTTCCATATTGCATTCACTGCTGGTTCTCATTTCTGCTGGGAATGTGCCCACATCAGCAGATCCAGGACTCTGGGTAATACGATAACACAGTAAAATTTACCCTTCTTTGGAGAGATTCAAATCCCTTCACAAGCATACTCTAACTCATTCTGAACAAAATCCTGAAGGGTAACACAAGTTTGGGTAGGGTTTCCGGTGGAAAATCTCTACAATCTGTTCTCTCGAGTTCCTCAATAAAAGAAGACAGAGTAACCTTCTCAAAGAAATAGCTTTGTGGTCACTTTGCATATTTTGTCCCTCATTCATTATAGACTGAGAACACCAGCAATGTCAAATCCATAGAAATTCGAGGTTGTAAACGATTTTTATTAAGATGACCAGAAGAGCAAAAAAAAAGCGTAGTGCATGTAAACAGCATAATCAGTGTTAAGACCTAGTGCTGCCTCTTGACTCTGCTTTTCTCCTGAGCTACTGTATAGAAATTCGAGGTTGTAAACGATTTTTATTAAGATGACCAGAAGAGCAAAAAAAAGCGTAGTGCATGTAAGCAGCATAATCAGTGTTAAGACCTAGTGCTGCCTCTTGACTCTGCTTTTCTCCTGAGCTACTGGCTCTTACCCTCCCACCTCCAGTCTAACTCCCTGTCTTCATTTTTAACTGTCTCCTGCTTCCCATTGCCTCGTTTGTTTTCTTTTGTGTGTTTGTTATTCTCCACCTCAGCTTTCCACATGTGCTTTAAGACAGTGTGAACAGTCGAGCAGCAGTCAGCCCCACCCAGTTATCTGAAAAGGCACCGACCCCCAGTGCTGTCACTTGCCACCTCCACACACCCCACAAACACAAGGAACACACGGAAGGACTGGGAAGGAGGGAGCATGGAGTGTGTTCAGGTGCATGATGAGACAGCATTGACCAGACACGAACTAAGTCTGTGGATGCTGAGTATGTACCAGGCTACTTCAAAATGTTTGTGGAAAAATTAAATTAAAAGACAATACGAATCCTTCCATTAATTTTTGAAGATCCCTCATATGTAATGCATACGTAAGACTTAGGCCAATTATGTTGCACCAAACCATTCTGTTTCAGAGATTTAGGAACCATTCACCATGCTAAATTCCTTTTCTAAATGCACAGATCTCATTGATTATCACAGACTCTCATCGTTTTTCTTCCAATGGAACTAAAAAAACAAAGTAAACAACTCTGAAAACCACTTACAGTAAAGCTCCACCTGGATTCTCTTTTCCACTTTCTTTTGTCCACAGGTCGCTGAGCACAGATAAAAGTGTTCGTTCTCAAAACTCACAGGGTGCAGGGTCAGTGTGGACTCGGTCCCTTCACTCCTCACCGTCCCATTCGGAGGGCTGTCTGTGTGGGTTCTCCAAGAGATAGATGGGGACTCGCAGCCTGTGACACCACATGTCAACACGACCAAGTCCCCAATCTGAGCAGCAATCCGGGGCCCAGGGGAGATCTCAATGGTAAACAGTTTTTCTGGGGGATGGGGGGTGGAGATGAAGATGAAAAGAAGATAAGATTATTTTCTTCTTTCATCATATTCTCATATATGATCTTTATTTTTCTTAATCTCCTTTTAGCTAATATCTGTGCCAAGAAGAAATTACTCCTTTTCACCTCAGGATCACCAGGAATGACACCACATCTTTTAAACATGAATTCATGATAGTCTGTTGATTCATTCATTTAACAGAATGAACATAGATAACGATTTGTCAAGAGAGAGACTGGCATCTTTTCATAGCAATAATCCAGTCTCTGCTCAAATATAATATATCAGATCACTACAATAGTGGACAATAGCTCAAATAAATATAGTGGTTCCTGTGTGTCAAGCATTATGTAAACCACTTTACATGTATCATCTCATTTAATCCTCACAACAATTTCATGAACTAGTATTATTATTTCTTCTCGGCCTTTACTTCCTCCTCTTTCTACTTTCTCTTCCTTTTCCTCCTCTTTCTTCTTGAGAAAATTTAGATTCAGAAATGCTAACTAACTTTACCCAGTTTGCAAGTGGCAAAATTAGGACTTGGTGCCAGTTGCGTCTGATTCAAGACCCCAGCTTTTCAGTTGCTAGAACAACTAAATCAAGTTATCCTCATGTGGATATAAAACATGATCTAAAAGAGGAACTGGAAAAAGCTACAAAAAAGCCTTCCAATTAGATACAATACTCATAATGGATCAGTGCTTAGAGCTTCTGTTCCAACAATATAAAATTATCACATTGAAAGTTACACAGAATCACACTGAAAGCAAGTCAAAACCTAAGCATTAAAGTGATACATAAGTCACCTCCAAAATTTGTTTGATGTGATATAAAAATATTTTGCAATTAACTCAGGGGATGAAAGCTGAGAAGGGAGGGCAAACTCCTAAGTCTCAAAACTCCTGCTGGGCGCACAAGCCTTTGTGCATAACTGCTGTTTAGGGAAAAAGAGAATTCCATATCTTCACTATTCCCCTGAAGAAACTGGGAGTGGTTGGGCAACTCTGAAAGGCACAAATGTGACTCTCTAGAAAATCACTAAAATCTTCCTTGTAAATAGCAGACTGGAGACGGGAGAAAGAAATCCTCAATACTTAAATAATCCCAATATACTACATTTTCTAAGGTTCTCATCTGTGCCAGGAGAAGTTGCTAAGTGAAATAACTCAAGCACAGAAAGACAACTACCTCAGGATCTCACGTACACGTAGAATCTAAAATGTCAAACTGATGGAAGCAGAGAGTAGAATGGTGGTTACCAGGGCTGGGGGTTAGGGGTGGGGAGAAAGGGCATGGGGAGATGTTGGTTAAAGGGCACCAAGTTTCAGTTAGATACAAGACACAAGCTTTTAGATGCATTGCACAGCAGGGTGACCACAGTTAACAATATACTTTATTTATAACAGTTATATTTAATAATATAATAATTATAATTATAATCTTAAAATAATAATTTTATTTGTCACATTATTATTATAAAATAATATTATTATTTTATTTTAAAATAACTAAGAAAGCAAATTTCAAATCTCACCACAAAAAATAAGTGAGGTGATGAATATGTTCATTAGCTTGATTTAATTATTCCACATTTTTACATATATCAAAACATCACATTGTATTACATAAATGTATACAATTATGATTTGTCAATTAAATATAGCATTAATTTTTAAAAAACAATTAATAAAGATAGATAGCTATAATTGAAAAGGTGTGGAGTTTGGGAATAAAAAAGCCTGTATTAAAATCATAGTAAATGCAACTAACAAGCTATTTGGCCTTAGGCAAATTATGAACTATGCTGTGCCAGAGTTTTTATCCACCTTATAGCAAAAAAACAATTAATAAAGATAGATAGCTATAATTGAAAAGGTGTGGAGTTTGGGAATAAAAAAAGCCTGTATTAAAATCATAGTAAATGCAACTAACAGGCTATTTGGCCTTAGGCAAATTATGAACTATGCTGTGCCAGAGTTTTTATCCACCTTATAGCACTGTGGTGAAGATGAATGAGATAATAAATATAAAGTAGAATGTAGAATTCCTGGCAAATATCAGGTATACAATCAGTAGGTGATACCATTACTAATCTCTGTGAGACTCTATTCTCTCATCTGTACAATGAGTATAAAATATTTACCCTATAGTTATTTCTTGAGGATTACAGATAGAATATATAAAATGCCTGAAACATAGTTAGGGTTCAATGAGTGCTGTTATTTAAGAACATCTTACAAGAGTCCAAGTGAGAGATGATAAACTAAGGCAATGGCAAGAAGGCCGAGGAAGAGGTCAGATTCTAAGGATCATTTTGGGGTGGAACTGACAGTTTGGAATAATACGGTATGGAAGCATGAATTTGAGAATAATCAGCTTATAGTAGTCCACTTCTTGGGGGTCTAGAGTGAGAAGAGAAGAGGACCAGGTGTGGTAACCTGAAAATACCAACATTCAAGAGGCAGGAGGAAGAGAAAAAGCCAAGGAAATGATGCAACATGGAAAAGAACCAGAAAAGCAGAGCCATGGAAGCTCTTGGAGGAAAGACTTCCAAGAAGTACGAGTAGGATAAATACCCACATATATTTGTGCCTAAGTACATGGCAATCAGTTGGGCCATCAATGAAACTTAGGGAAGGAATTTCAGCATTGAAGCTGTGTCATATTACTCAAATCCCAATGACAACACCTTTATCATTCCTTTTTCACATTCTACTCACCTTGAACAATTAATTCCACTTCTTTTCTGCTTTTCCCAATCAGATTACCTCCTTCACACACATAAATTCCAGAATCTTCTATCCTCATAGCAATTAAGGTGAGAGTTGCATTCCCAGAAAGGAGCTGTAGATTCCCGTTATCTAATTTCTTGCTCCAGAAAATCTCTGGAGCTGGTAGACCCTCACTGGAACATGTCATCGTCACAGAGCCACCTTCCTGCAGCCTTGTGGAGGGATTCACAGAGATAACTGTATTTTTGGGTGAGACTGAAAAAGCAGGGCATAATATTAGCAATTGCTAAGCATCATCTTGATCCAACAGGAGTAATGTATTTCTCTCATAGATTGTGTTTATGTGCTTCCACAAATCTAACAAACTTACTCTGCCAAATTAGTATTAAAAACAGCTGACTCATTACAAAATAGTCTAGTTTCTGATGAACTTGAGTTACTTTTTTTGATGTTTAGTGTTTTCAGATGGTTGCTGATACTCAGAAATTAAGACGGGCCCTTAGAGTCATGAGGTTCAATCTCCCACCTATAAGTAGGAGTCCCATCTAAGCATCCTTGCCAAGTGCTCATTCAAGTAAGCCTCAACATTTACTGAAAGAGACAACCCATTGCTTTATAAAACAGTCAATTTGAGCTTTGGACAGATCTAATCCTAGAACATTTTCTCCCATTGAGCTGAAATCTTCCTCTTTGAAACTAACTTCTACAAACTAGTCATAGTTCAGACTTTTACAGCTACAGAATAAACCAAATCCCTCTTTAAAAGACACTACTGTCTTTTAAATACTTAATTAGAGCTCTTTTTTCCAAGTTTTGTTTCTCTGGAAAAATATCCACTTTCTTGACTATTCTTCTCAAAACATTGTTAAAAGTCTTTCCCATCTCCTTCTCTTTTCACTAAACATGCTAGAGTTGGTGATACTCCTTTTAAATGTGGTGCCCAGAACAGAACAGAGCAATTTAGTCTAGAACAGGGCACAGGGAGTTCAATCCTACATTATTCTAGGACTACAAGACTGCCTCAAATCCCTTGGTAGTCTCAGTTAGACAGGGGACAATCAAACCCTGTCACCTTCCCCCCACGCGTATGTGTGTGTGTGTGTGTGTAAGCTTATTTATATACAGGTGTGCACACACACATACACAGAATGAGTGCTCACCTTCTAAAGCTTCTATACCTATGCAACTAATATTTCAAGGCATATTATAAGAGTTTACAAACCATGATTAAAAACATTTTATTATTTGAGCCTATTTTCAATCAGATTGTATTATTCCCCTTTGATAGACTGGGAAACAGAAAAATTAAGTAACCCAAGCTCAAACAATTAATGGAACTAGAAATTAAGCTCAAACCTTCTCACTCCAAATCCAGTATTCTTTTCATTGAATTATGCTGTTGGCAAATGTTATGTTCTCAACAAATAAAAATGGAGTAAAAACTACAAACATATTTCTTGTTGACTCAGTTGCTAAGTTTATTGCTATATACACCCAAGATTGATCTCTCATAACGACTAGACCAAATCACACAAGTACTTACTGTAGACTTGCAGTACTTTTGTAGTCTCCCTTTCTTTGGGTGCAAAATCAGTTTCATCAACATGTAATTTAGCTCGGCAAACAAGAGCTTTCCCAATATCCTCAACGATAGGAGTAAAGGTTACTTCCAAACTCTTGGTTTCCGGGGACTTCCTATCCATAACCTCCAGAAATTCCTGATTCTTCATGAGATGGTCACCTTTCAGTAAATCTATCTCCAGCTTGTCAAATGGGTACACATCAGGGACCAAACACTTGACTGTGATTGGTTTTCCGACTTCCAGAAGGCCATTCAAATGAATCTCGGGATCCCTAGGGAAAGCTGCAAAGGCCAAATACATGAGTAGGCTTTTTGCTCATGTTACATAAGTCCTCTTAACATTTTAACACAATGCAAATTAATCCTAATGTTTTTGTTAAAACAGTCTTATTAATACAACAGAATTAATTGTTCAAATGGTCTTTCATGGTTTGTGGTGGGTTCTGTTACATAAGTCCTCTTAACATTTTAACACAATGCAAATTAATCCTAATGTTTTTGTTAATACAGTCTTATTAATACAACAGAATTAATTGTTCAAATGGTCTTTCATGGTTTGTGGTGGGTTCAAGAAGCAGGAATCAGAATCAGCCACCTTTTAGAGGATTCTCCAGTTCTGATCTTGCATGTATTAAGGGTTGCATGCTATTGGAGTAAAGGAAGGCAGAGAAAATCTAACATTTATTGAAACTTTGTGCCCATCACATTGCTATAGATTTAACATAAATGATTTTATCTGACCCTCACAATAACCCTAAGAGACAGGGACCACATATTACAGATAAGAAAATTTGGACTATGACTCTGTACTGCTACTACAGATTTATATTATGTTATTACCATATTCTCTTATTTTAGTCAGGGCAGATATATTTTAATTTTACAGATAATGCATCTAAGGCTCAGAATGCCATCGTAAAGAATAGTTGTTGAGCAAGATATACTAAGAAATGTAAAGAGCAAATTTATTGTGTGTGTGTGTGTGTGTGTGTGTGTGTGTGTGACCGGTAAGGGGATCGGAACCCTTGGCTTGGTGTCATCCGCACCGCGCTCAGCCAGTGAGCGCACCAGCCGTCCCTATATAGGATCCGAACCTGCGGCCTCTCCCAGTGCCGCACTCTCCCGAGTGAGCCACGGGTTCGGCCCTGAAAAGAGCAACTTTAAATAATTGGGTTTTGAAAATGCTGCCTCTGACAGGAATTCATCCACAGAAAGGTATACCTGTTCAGTGTTTAAACTCTGGAAGGCAGATTTGCCTCCTGAAATGCCTAATTTAATGTCCCAACCATATACCATTGAACCTTCTAATACAAAACAACACAATATTTCAGTTGGTCAGTGCCTCTTTAGCAAGGGTTACCTTTTTCATTACACACTGTCGTGANTTTTGTAGCCTAATAAACTAGGGGTATTTACTCATGTTCATGATGCAAATCTAACTCATTATACAAGTATTTTTGAGGTTGAGCACCAAGGCTTTATGGCATTAAACAAACAAACAAAAATCCTAAATTTATCAACACCAAAGTCAAGTGAGTGAAATGTTTGTGGATATTTTGTATTATGTCTGAGGAGAAAACTTTTATACCGAAGTCCATTATTAAATTATAGATCTTCTACTTAATCTTTAAACTGATTTTAAGCACCAAATTGCATAAGAATAAATGAATGGAAAATCCCTGAAGGATGGATTTGGACACATGAGCAAGTAATCATTTGAACACATGAGCAAGTAAAAGAGTAGATATAATCAACTGGAAATTTTTTTTTTTTGTCCTTTTCGAGACCGGGCGCACCGCGCTCAGCCAGTGAGCGCTGTGAGCGCACCGGTCATCCCTATATAGGATCCGNTATTTCAGTTGGTCAGTGCCTCTTTAGCAAGGGTTACCTTTTTCATTACACACTGTCGTGATGGTAACATACTGGTGGGTTCAAGACTGTGCAGTAAGGAGAATACAAAGGTCCCAACCATAAGAAAATTACAATCAAATGTGGAATGGAGACAGAACTGTTAAATGTAATGAAAAACAGATATTCTTGGAGAAAAACCTCAGGCAAGATAATTAAAGCCAGAAGCATCTTCATTTCTCTTTTTTAAATCTTCAACTATTTGGTACTTGTAGGAAAAATAAAAGGAAATGGAAATAACTTTGCTATGTAAAATTTTCCACTAGTAATTTTTGTGCCTCATATTCCATAAAACATGTGCTTATAAACCGCACAACTTGATGTCAGGTAATATAAGAACTTGCTACTTTTCCCTGTGTTTACATAAGGGGACCTTTCAAGGAGCTCAGGAGGCTGCACAGACAGAAACTATGCATGTACAAACAGCATAATTGAAAGCAGCCGGCCAAGCACAGTTTCTCAGGAAGCTTTAGCAACTCATGGGGCTTGTTGAAGAATCAATGAAGTTTACTGGGCAAAGCTGGACTCCAGCATAGTGGAAAGGAACCAACATAATTATAAGATAATCAGATGAGGTCGTCATGAAGAATGACCCTAAACAAGTCCTGTTTTTTAGAGAGAGAGGCCATCAGTAAG